>NC_059281.1:3348214-3574961 GCF_017591435.1 Portunus trituberculatus
AGCGTTACTAAGAAGACCAGGAAGTCTCTTACTCTTTAAGTGAAGCTGGATATTATTCAAAGACACAAGAGAGGCAAGAAAAACTAATAGCATTGCTCGTTACCATGGCTTGACTCCATCTACTACTGTCTCTACTATTTTCGAGTCAGCAGACTCTATTAAGAAGGCTGGTGAGACCGTATCTTCCTTGGAAGCTAAAAGAACTACCCAAACTCGTGACTCTGCAATGGATAAAATGGAAAGCCTTGTGGAAATGTGGTTCATAAGTTTTGTATGCGGTACAATAATGCGCCTTTTGTTTACATTCCACAGGTTGCCGGCTAGCGTTTTTCCCGTTCCAGGGTCCCTCCCTTTATAAATTTAAGGTCATCAACATTATAAAAGTTACTTACATACATACATACATTAGTGTATATTATAATGGTCTTAAATTGAACTGCCTAAATGTTTAACTATATAATATTTACTTTCATTAAACCTTTCACTCTCACTTTGTTTACTCTCAGTGGAAGTTCAGTCAGGGGTCAAACTTGTTATAATTGGTTCGCTTTACGAAAATTCATGCAACAAACGTTTTTTTATGAACTTAACTCATTCGTTAAGTCCTGATATACAAAGGAGGAAAAAAGAGCGAGCTCCTAAATTATAGACCAGTGTCACTAACTAGTATTGTGGGAGAGATGTGTGAAATTATTATTAAAGAAAAATAGTCAGAATATCTGGAGGAAAATGAAATAATAAATAACTCCCAATATAGATTCAGAAAAGGAAGATCATACATAACAAATTTAATAAGCTTTTAAACAAGAGTAATAGATGAAATATAAGGGAGAGATGGATGGGTTGACACAGTGTACTTAGATATTAAAAGGTTTTTGACAGAGTACCACATAGAAGACTTCTATAGGAAATTGAACACATTGGAGGAATACAAGGAAATATCTTAAACTGAATGACAGACTACTTAACAGATAGAGAATTGAGAACTAAGATAAGAAACACATCATCAAGCTGGAGCACAGTTACCAATAGCATACCACAGGGTTCAGTGCTGACACCAATTATATTCCAAGTATATGCATATTAACGATATACAAGAGGATTTGAGTAGCTACAAAAATTTACTTGCAGACAATGCAAAACTTTTGAGAGTAATAAGGAACAATGAGGACTGTACGGAATTGCATCAAGATATTGACAAGATATGGGAATGGAGCCAGTTGGATAAAAGTAGATATGGAGACAGGTCACTATGAGCCTCACTCAAACCCTGTAATATACAACTAGGTAAATACATAGAGCACTAATCCTACTCTTCCTACAAATGACTGATAATCATATTGTTTTAAAATCTTGATACTGACTGTGTTCACTGACAGAAGGAAAGATTTTAATGGTAGTATTGAAAGCTCTTCCCCTGTGTCTTTTTACTCTTACCATGAATAATAAAGGACCAAAGAGGGTCTTTATGGGAAATTATATATACTGGTAACAAATGTCTTTTTGTATACTTTGAATAGGGTTTTGAAAACACTCAGTATTCTGTAAATAAATGTAAAGTTTATAAGAGAGGGAGTGAAAGAATAACTCATCCAAAACATCCAAGAAATACTAGGTTGACAAACTATGGTAACCCAGCTGGCATTTATTCTTATCATAAACTAGAGTTATTTAAAAAATCAGAGGCACAAAGATAAAAAATTTACACCTTTGAACAATGAAATCTTACCTCTGACAGTGTAGCCAAATTTGCTATCAAATCCTAGCAGTTTTCTGGCCATGATCTCGCTCCTCTTAGCATCCGGCCCAGCCATAGTGACTTTGTGCTTTGTGACAAGGTGGAAGGTAATATCATTTTCTTGTAGGGCCTGGTGCACTACCTCCCCTGCATCACACGGCCGACATGACAGTTGGACAATGGTGCGGGACACTCCAGGACGCCACCTGTGTGGGACACCACTCCCCTGAACTGTGATCTCATTTGCCTCATTCATGTATCCATGAACCGTGTTTATAAAGTGCCACTGTTGCTGCTGTAGAATTGATTTGAAATTTTGGAAAATTTCAGACATTAGCTAACTGAGGTTATACACTAGTTTTGAAGATTACTAAATGTTCTTAAAAGATTAAAAGGGACCAGTTCCTAGTCGGAACTTGCAGATATTACTGATTCACTGATTTCACAACTCACTTGAGACTTTTGGCAGCTGAAATAATAGCAGCTGCTCCTCCCTGGTCATCCTTGGGTCCCTGAAGATCCAGAGTGTTGAGATGACCCACCATGTCTTCCTCCTTCATAAAGGGTGTTGGTTGGCCCATGCTGCCTTCCTTCACCATCAGGAGGGCATAGCGCACATCCTCTGCACGTCACAATTATTCATCATCATAATCATAGCCCTCACCATTCCAGGGTTTTGAAGGAAATGGGGGAAAACGGATGGATGGGAATTATTTGTATGAGATTCATACGATATAACAGATCACAAAAGGAAGTTGAATAAGGTCATAGGCATAAAGGAAAGGGATACAAAACATGACTACATACAAAAGTATTGAAATACAAAACCTAAATACAGTAAAAGTCCTGAAATCCAGAAGTCATGGGGTTCAGGCATTCCGGATTCTAGGATTTTCCAGATTGTAAGATAGTAAGGCTGAAAGTAAGATTAAAATCTTGAGGGTACTATGTAAACCCCACTAAACTAACCCCAACTTGCTGTATCTCTTTGTGGTACTGTCATAACATCTTACAGGGATTGCTACTACCACCAGTCCACTGTGTACTTCCTCACCACACCACACGAAGATTTATGTAGGCTTTTTTTTTTTTCTTGAAGATTTGCCAGACTATGGGGGGAGTGGCATGGGCCTTTCCAGCCATTATTTGATGATTACTCTTTTCCTACTTGTCAACTTGTATTTGTGTAGGTGATTTCACTATTTTACGTAGGCTATTCCACCATCCACATATACTGAGAAGTTTGAGTGATTGTACTGTACTGTACCCAACATAATATTGTATGTATACAGTCCACAATGCTTATGTCACACTTTACAAAATAATTCTAAATATAATGCAAAACACATTTCATAACATAAAACATTTACTGATGTATGATAAAGGGAAACAAAAAGAAAGGAAGGCCTCTAACATCATACGCCAGCCAATCATGTCACCGGCGTCGAGCGTACACCAGCTGGACCACCCACGCAGATAACAGGACTCCACAACACACACACACACACACACACACCTACAGAAACATAAACACCACTTATATAATACCTCCAAATATTATTCTCTTACGAGTTTGTGTTAAACTCAATGTCGGTGATGACATGATCAGTTTGGCTATTATTATTATATATTTATTACTATTATTTCTTACTTTTTACATATTTAACTCAGCCTTTCAAATTTTCCGGATTATAAGGTTCCGGATTTAAGGATTTTTACTGTACACTAGTCCATGTAAGAAATTTTGAGTAATTTAAGGTCAATCTGGACTATAGTAGGTATAGAGACAAGTTTTTATCATATATTACACAGAATATCCCTACAGTCATGTTTGGGAACTAAAAAATGTTATAAAGTAACACTCCTATCAGAACCATTATTAAAACAAGCAGGAGTGTGAAGTGAGTAAATACTTCAGGAAGACCAATACAGTAAAGTAGAACATAATGTAAGATATAAATTCCATCGCCCTTATGAAATTTCTAAGTGAGATGTTTTCCATTTTGGCTTTATTCCTATTGCCTATTGCTCCTCTAGTCAATAAAAATTACAAGACAAATAAAAATAAATCAGCACAGAGGGCATTACTTACCACTGCCTGCCTTTCTTGTATAGACCTTAAGGAGCTGAAGGAACTGCCGTAGGTTCTTGCCCTTGTTGCAATTGGCCAATTCAATGATGAAGGCAATGTCTGCTGAGCCTTGTGTTTCTCCCTGGAATGTCTTGGACCACTGGCTGGGAACAGGCTTTCCCTCAGGCACTTCACATGATCCACTCAATACTGGGACTGTAGGGCCTGGACTGCTCTTCTCCTTGCCTTAATGGAAAGATAAGCGCCAACACTTTTATAGGCTACACAGTTCAGAGTCTTTAGAAATGTGACAATGAGTTTATAAAGTCACACTGACAGAAAAAGCTGAATGAATTAACTTGTATAAAAAAGCTGAAAAGAAATAATGTATGAACTCACCTCTCTTACACTTGTTTGGATATGGAAGTGAAAGTCCCTGTGTAAGACACTGTGTGACATAAGCTGTCACTGCACCACACACATCATGGCCTGGCTTCCCTCCTGTGCTTGTGTCCTTGTCAGTAATGCAGTGTGTGAAGTATGGCAGAGGGCTCACAGAGTAGAAGCATCTGTTGAAGGGACTATTGCCTTTCAGGAAGAGAGCTGAGCACTCATCCACACTCTTCACATCTGCTGACTTAACCTCCACCTGCAGTGCTTGGTTGGCCTGTGCAATAAAGATCACACCAAAAATGGATAGCACTTTGGAAACAAATATAAGAAAAAATAAAAAAAAATTCAAAGGCAGAGAAATGCAGAAGTAGATGTGGATCTTTCCTTACCTGGTAGCACGGCTCAGCCCCAACAGCCCACCTGGTAGCCAACTGTGCTGGGCAGCTTACTGCTTGGCCATCTGGACCCTGGCTGTCATCGGAAGGCTCATGATTGTAATTCCCAAGTAGACCTGCCAGTCTGCCAAGATTGGGAGCAACATTACAAATACTGATAATGTAAAAGTTAAGTTGTTGGAAGGATGTACTGTTTATTCTATTCATTATGTTTTCCCTCTCCAATTCATTACCTTTTTTCTTATTTTATCTGCTACTAAACCACCTGGAGAGAGAGAGAGAGAGAGAGAGAGAATTTCTGAAATTCCCAAAATTCCTTCAGATTTCTGTATCAAAATATATCTATCTCAGTGTCACTTCTGGAAAAATACTCTACTGTGTCAGGTTCCTACATTTCACTTACATACAACTCTAGCAAAACATGTTTGTTTTTAGTTAAGCCCTTAGAATTTTCAACATTTATGCTTCTGTTTCAGTATTGAGTTCTGTGCTCCAATAAAGTGTGGGAAATGGAAGAGAGAGGAAGTGACTATATTTATTTAATTAGTATCAATCTCTGAGACAAAATGAAAAGTACATGTAGCTAAGCTCTCTCCAAGGTGAAGGCTTAACAGTCACTTAAAACTCATTGTTCTACAAACTACTCACCCCTTTCACTGATAATTTTAGAATGTTCTACTTGTATCAATTTAAGAAAAAAGTATTAGGATGTCCCTGTACCATAGTTATCTAAGCTTCTAGAATCCCTCCAGATGGGAACCGCCTTGTCGTGGTGGGGGGGCTTGCGTGCCCGTGACCTGGCGAGCTAGGCTAGAGGGGCTTAGGCCCTGCTCTGCCCTTTCGAGGGGAGAGGGCTACCCATGCTAGTAAGGTCGCCAGTGAGGGGCCAGACTAAATGGTTCCTACGTAGGCTGCCAGTGGACCAGCGGAGCCACCCGCTGGAGGGATCGCCCAATAGGGGCCGTCCTGTGCTGGATGGTTGGGTGTCCAGGCTGGGATGCTTTGGGAGGGGGGTCTCAGCTCTGTCGTGGACAAACATTCGTATCATGTGGGGCCTTTTTAAAACGACTGGTCCGCATGGGGACGAGGTACCCGTCCACGGCAGCCAGCGCTCCCTCCCATTGTAGTCCCAGTAGGTGGTTTCCTTGCCCTGGAGCCAATTTTTGTGTAACTTTATATATGGTGAAACACAAAAACTGTCAGGTTCTCGTGAGGTGGCTGACCTGGCCCGCGAGACGTCATCTTCAGGTCTGAGTGGGAAGGAGGATTCCCTCCACAAGAGCCTCCCGCAGCAGTCTCCTGTTCTGGGAGTTCTTCTGAGGGACGTATTTCTGCTGCATATGACTCCTTGTGATGGTAAATGTTAACCCATCATTTTCTTATCACGCCTTGCACTCACTTCTCAAGGTGTATGGCACGGTTCTTCGCATTCGACTTGTTTACGATAAGGACTTTCCGTCTAATCGCTGCTATGTAACGTTTCTGTCATGCGATGAAGCCCGTTTGGCAGTAGAACATGTAGCATCACTGCCCCTTGCTGGCTCTGGCTTTAAGACAGAACTTCTCCACTCTCGCAATATTTCGGACAGTGACACGGACTACATCCCAAATCTTTTTGACAACCATTCAGAGAATTCAGTTCCTGAAGTCCGCCAGATCCCGCCTCCACGTTGGTTTGTGGCCTACTACAGAAATGGGCGGAATTTCATCCATGCCTCCCGGTACTTGTCCAAAGAGATCGGCACGATTCCTGAGGGAAACCTCAAGAAATACGGGAAGGGGGTGCTCGTGCGAGCAAAAGACTTCACGCAGGCAAGGATGTTGCAACATCTCCCCTGCCCTAATGACAGCATGTTTGAGACTATTAAGGCACATCCCACCTTTAATTACAGTAAAGGTTGTGTGTACAGTCAGGATCTCTATGAATTTCCTGAGGAGGAAATACTGGCTATGTGTCCTAACTCAGTCCAGAAGGTCACTAAGATGAGGAACTCCTCCAACATGGTCCTTCTCACCTTTTTTGGTTCCACCCTCCCTGACCGTGTTAATATCGGACCTATTAATCTTAGGGTGGGCATTTTGTTTCTCGTCCTCTTCAGTGCTTCTCATGCTATGGGTACGGTCACGGCAAAAGTACGTGTAAGGAAGCTTCTCGTTGTGGTAATTGCTCTGCACTAGACTCACATACTGAGGAGCATTGCAATGCTGCAGCTTATTGTTTCCATTGCCGTGATGCTCACCAGGTACGTTCCAGGCAATGCCCTAGGTATCGCCTGGAGCAGGACATTCTACAGCTTGCTAACACTCAGTTCATCAGCCTCGGTAGCGCCCGCCGTGAACTCCTGTACCGCCAGAAGGCGGTACTGGTGCGACATCCTATGCTTCATTGGCTGCACGCACTTCAGTTGAGTCTGCCGGTCCAAAGACAACCCTTCTGCTACCTCTCGCTCTGTTGGGGCGGGTGGTCCTGTTCACTTGGCCAATAGGTTTGCCCTTTTGACTGATGACTCAGTTGAGTCACCTGCAAGAAGCGACGAGAATAATACGGACTTGACCAAACTAACCCATGTAGTGGATGTCCATTTGCCTCCTGCATCGCCTAAGCCTTTGAAGAGCATGACCAAACGGCACCGCGGCTCTGCGGAGTCGTTAGATTTAGCTCAGCCTAAGCAGTCTAAGGTTTCTCCCTGTGCACATAATCGTGAGTCCTCCAGGGACCGCTCTGCTAGGGTAGCTCCAGTAGTTTCTGTTCAGCCTCCTGTGACACCCTCTGTCTCAGATCGGGCTTCTTGTGATGAGGACGGTCTTTGCATGGAGACGTCCGATGATATTGTCACAGCCGTCCCTCGTGGACCCACTGTATCAGTCCAGTCCTGACCTCGTCCTCCGATGACCGGTAGGAGTGATGATGGTTCGCATCACTCACCGGTAGGCCGAAAGGCTGCGGTCCAACGACCCGGTACATCTCAACTCCCGGTGTCTTCTCGTCGGTTGATTATTTCTAGTCAGGTGAGTCACGGGCAGCCCATTCAAAAGGCTCGCCCGTCCACTGCACCTAAATAGTCATCTTCAAGCTTCTACAGTGGAACTGTAGAGGCCTTCGCGCCTCGTGGGGAACTCCGAGCTTTATTGTCGGAGTTCTCTCCAGCCTGTGTAGCTCTACAAGAGACTATGCTAGGTGATAGTACTTATTCTAGTCCTCCTGGCTATCGTGCCTTTTTTAGCACTCCTTTCCCTGACCAGGGCCACCACGGTGGCACAGCTATTCTAGTCCGTCAAGACATACCTGTTGTCCCTTGCAACTCAACTCTCCCTTCAGGTGGTTGCTGTTAAGGTTTTATGGGACGATCCTACACTATTTGCAGTTTATATCTCCTCCTCGGCTTCCTGTCTCCAGGGGTGAGCTTGACGGCCTGGTGCGTCAGCTGACTCCGCCTTTCTCTTGTTGGGAGATTTTAACGGCCGTCACCCATTGTGGGATGAAGGTGCTAGTAATCCTCGTGGGGTTTTAATCGGTTCTTTTATTGAGGATGAGGGATTGGAGATTTTAAATTCTGGGGATGTTACACATTTCCACAGTCCTACTGGGACTTTTACAGCTATCGATCTTTCTCTGTGTACATCTAATTCTTTCCTTGATTTTAATTGGCCACTTTCCGATTTTATTGGAATCTGTGAACTCGGAGCCACAGTCCCGGCCCCTAGGCTGGGTTTTAGACAAGGCAGATTGGCCTCGATTCACAGATCTTAGCTCTTTTATCCGTCCGTTGGCTGACTTTTCTACTTGTGCTGAGGCTGTTGATTATTTTACCGATTTTCAGACAATCCCTAGGACGTCAGGTCGCTTTACTAAGCTTCCTGTTCCTTGGTGGAACGCAACATGCACTGAAGCGGTGAAAGAGAAACGGGCAGCTTTCTCGTCTCCGGCGACATCGTGGGGACCCGCAGTGTTTGGACGCTTTTCGGCGCTGCTGAGCTCGAGCCCGCCGCGTTTTGAAAGAGGCACAAAGAGCCTCTTGGAAAGCTTATGTCTTCCATTAACGCCCGCACTCCTATTACGGATGTCTTTAACCCTTCACTATGGTCGCCTATGTGTCTGAAGTAGTGTTCTGCCTCTCACTCATATTTTTTTTCTGAGCTCTTCAGCAGATCCCTATAGTGTGTTGGTCCAACACACGCCATGCTGTCCTAATCCAGTGCTCCCACCATCCTTGTCTCACCAATCACTGAAAGTGGTCCTGCTTGTGCTTCCCTGGCATGATGTTATCTTTCTTCTTTTTTTTTTTTTTTTTTTTTCTTTTTTATTTTTTTTTTTATCTTCTTGAAGATGTTACAGATCTCCTTTGTAATATTCTGCCACACCCCTCCCCTCTACCAACTTTTCTATCTTTTTTTTTTTTCTTTTTTTTCTTTTTTTTTCTTTCTTTCTTTTTTCCTTTTTCTTTTTTTTTTTTTTGCTCTGAGAAGTCTTGTGCTTGGTGTCATACTTTTTTCTTTTTTTTTTTTTTTTTTTAGAGAGAAGTTTTTTTTTGAGAGGAGTGTCTCTTGCAGGCTTGTGCTTCTATATTTTGACGAAGTATTCAGTTTCCAGTCCTCCATTCATATCAGTCTTTTTAACATGGCGCAAAGTCTATCATGCTAAGTATTCTGCTCCTTCCCACCAGTTTTGTTGTCTTCTGGGACGGTGGCAGACCCAGGATGTCGCATCTTGCAGCACTTTGGCAGTGTTTCCCGGAGGCATCCTGCAGCCGAGAGTCACCGCCAGAGAATGGAATCTCTTAACTTTTTCTTCCACAGGAAGTCTTATAATGTCCCTTCTCTGCCTCCGAGTTGCGGACTGTTTTGTCCCAGTGTCATGACTCTTCCGATCTTTCCATTTGTACATCTAATTCTTTCCTTGATTTTAATTGGCGGGTCCTACTGGATTTACACGGTAGTGACCACTTTCCTATTTTACTGGAATCTGTGAACTCTGAGCCACAGTCCTGGCCCCCACGCTGGGTTTTAGACAAGGCAGATTGGCCTCGATTCACAGACCTTAGCTCTTTTATCCGTCCGTTGGCTGACTTTTCTACTTGTGCTGAGGCTGTTGATTATTTTGCTGATTTTATACGTTCAGTAGCACTTCAGACAATCCCTAGGACGTCCAGCCGCTTTACTAAGCATCCTGTTCCTTGGTGGAACGCAGCATGCACTGAAGCAGTGGCCAGCTTTTCTCGTCTCCGGCGACATCGTGGGGACCCGCAGTGTCTGGACGCTTTCGCGCTGCCGAGCTCAGCCCGCGTTTTGAAAGAGGCACAAAGAGCCTCTTGGAAAGCTTATGTCTCTTCCATTCGCCCGCACTCCTCTTACGGATGTCTTTAACCCTTCACTGGTGACGCCTATGTCTCATGAAGCCCCAGTAGCTCAGTGACGCCTCGTGACGTCTTATTTTTTTCTGAGCTTTCTTCAGTTCAGTTATCCCATATGTGTGATACCAACCACACACCATGCTGTCCTTGAAATCTAGTGCTCCTACCATCCTTGTCTCCACCAATCACTGAAGATAAGCTACATGCGTCCTGCCTTGTGTCTAAAATTCAATGGCATAGACTGTTCATCTCTCTCTCTCTCTCTCTCTCTCTCTCTCTCTCTCTCTCTCTTTCTCTCTCTTTTCTCTCTCTCTTTTTCCTTTTTTTCCTTATCTTCTCTTTGAAAGATAAGTTACATGCGTCCCACCTTGTAATATTCATGAAAACACACACACACACACACACTCACAAATACTCTCCAACAAATTTTCTAATCTCTCTCTCTCTCTCTCTCTTCTTCTTTCTTCTTCTTTTTTTTTTTTGAAAGATAAGCTAGATGTCGTCCCGCTTGTGTCTAAAATATTAGCAAATGTCACTCTCTCTCTCTCTCTCTCTCTCTCTCTCTCTCTCTCTCTCTCTCTCTCTCTTGAAGAGAGAAGTGTCCACTTTCCTCTTCGAAGGCAATATAGTGACTAAAAATGCAGCTTAATACACGACAAGTATGACAAGCTTGCACGAGTTTGCGCTCGGGGCACCACCACCCGTATATCATACAGGTGGGCTTTTTTAACATCCGGCGCGAAGGGGTTAACAAAGTCTGCCAAATTGCTGGGAAGTATTCTGCTCCTTCCCCACCAGTTTTGTTGTCTTCTGGGCGAGCGGTGGCAGACCCTAGGACTGTCGCCGACCTCTTCGCAGAGCACTTTGGCAGTGTTTCCCGGAGGCATCCTGCAGCCCCGGGCGCACGTCACCGCCAGAGAATGGAATCTCTTGGCATAACATTTTTCTTCCACAGGAGGAGTCTTATAATGTCCCTTCTCTGCCTCCGAGTTGCGGACTGTTTTGTCCCAGTGTCATGACTCTTCTCCTGGCCCAGATGATATTCCTTATGCCTTCTTGCGCCACATGTCTGACAGTGCTTTTAACTTTTTATTAAATCTTTATAATATGATTTGGCATACCGGTGACTTTCCATCTTCTTGGGCTGTGGCAGTGGTTCTCCCATTTCCGAAGCCTGGGAAAGATAATCTTCAGGCTACGAACTATCGTCCTATATCGTTGACGTCCTGCATTTGTAAAGTAATAGAAAAGATGGTAAATGTAAGACTCATGTGGTACTTGGAGAGAGGGAAGTACCTGTCATTGGTACAGTATGGCTTCCGAAAGATGAGGTCTACTACTGATGCTCTTTTATCCCTAGAGTCTTCCATTTGTAAGGCCTTCGCTAATCACCACCATCAAGTAACAGTGTTTTTGACCTGGAGAAGGCCTACGACACGGCTTGGTGTCATGGCATTTTACAGTCTTTGTTTAATTTTGGCCTTCGTGGCCACCTTTCTCTTTTTATTCAGCAGTTTTTATCCAGACGTTTTTTCACGGGTTCGAGTGGGAGTGTTCTCTGAGGCTACTGCTCTAAATGATGGTGTCCCACAGGGAAGTATTCTTAGTGTTACACTATTCGCAGTCGCCATTAATGGTGTTATTGATACTCTCCCAGATGGCATTCACAGCTCCTTATATGTTGATGATTTATGTATTTCATTTGCTGCTGCTAGGATGTCACTGATTGAGCGCAAGCTCCAACTGGCGATCAATAGGGTGTCCAGTTGGGCCAACATGAACGGTTTTCGATTCTCCACCTCCAAGACCGTAGCCATGCATTTTTGTCGCAACCGTGGTGTCCATCCAGACCCGGATTTATACCTCGCCAATAGACGCCTCTCATGCGTGGAGGCGACTCGATATCTTGGCCTTTTATTTGACAACCGTCTCACCTGGGTTCCCCATTTCCGTTCTCTTAAGGCGTCTTGTCGGCAGGCATTATCCCTTCTTCGGGTTTTAAGTCACACCTCTTGGGGTGCGGACAGGGACACGTTGCTGCTGCTTCACCGTACACTCATACTTCCCAAGCTGGAATACGGCTGTGAGATCTACTCATCCGCAACGGATGCATGACTACGCACGTCTGACTCCGTGCATCATGCTGGGATCCGCTTGGCTACAGGTGCATTTCGGACATCTCCAATACCTAGCCTTCTAGTGGATGCTGGTTTCTGGCCGCTCGACCTCCGGCGCCAGTCTTCGATGTTCCGGTGTTGGTTTCGCACCCACCGTCTTCCCGATTCTGTCCCTTGTCTGTCATTGTTGCGGGACTCACATTCGCAGGCAAATGTCACTAAACCTTTTGGCCTTAGAGTTGCAAATCTCACGGCGGAGTTATCTATCGACCCCACTCCTGTGTACTTTTTCCGGCTCCCACGAGTCGGTTATTGGCAGCTTCCTGTTATCTCATTATGCCCTGCCATGGGTGGCAAGAAGGATTTTCTGCCAGCTCTGTCCCACACACGGTTTTTAGAACACTTTTTTATGCATTCTGATGATATCCCTGTTTTTACTGATGGCTCCAAATCCGACGCACGCGTTGGATTTAGTGTGGGTTTCCCCTCTTTTATCGGTCTGGCAGCCTTCCTTCAGTGACATCGTCTTTACTGCGGAGCTGTCTGCCATAGTCCTAGCTTTACAAATAATTTTTACTCTACCGGTTTCGCCTTTTACAATTTTTAGTGACTGTCGCAGTGCTCTTACTTCTCTCTCTTGTACTATATCTTTTAATCCTTTGGTTTTATCAGCCCTGGAGTTGCTATACCTTCTTACACAACGAGGATATCGTGTTGGGTTCTGTTGGGTCCCTGGTCACGTTGGTGTTCCAGGGAATGAACACGCAGATCGCCTCGCTAAAGAGGCAGCAAGTCGCGCTCCATCTCCTGCCTCTGTTCCGTTTCGAGATGTCTTTCCTCTAATTCGTGAGGCAGTTGCAGCAATTTGGCAGAGGAGATGGCTAACGGGGATCGCAACCTCGAAAATGGGAGAGATCACTACTTCCTCTATCCCTCACTGGACATACACCCATGTTCGGGATCGACGTTTACAGACTTTATTGGCGTGACTGCGTATAGGTTACACGTACCTTACACAAAGGTAGCTGTTGACCAGGGACCCTCAACCTTACTGTGGTGACTGCCTGGTGCCGCTTACCGTGCAGCACCTATTGGTAGAGTGCCCTAGTTTGATAGAGTTACGACACCGCTACCTCTACCGCTGTCGCGGTAGAGATAGCGGTGTCTATTATATCTCAAAGGTCGTTAGACCAGAGTGCCTGGCCCAAGGCCATGACGTTTTTAGATTTTTGGGAGAAGCTGGCCTTCTCCCAAAGCTATGAATTTAATTCTTATTTTATTGTGTATTTTAATATTTTATTTAGTTTTTTTGTCCTTTTTTAGTTTTTAAACTACTGTATTGTTTTTAATCGTTTTTAGAAATTTTAAATTTTTGAAGCGGCGCCATATGACCTTGGCTGTTGCGGGCGCCTTGTTTTGATAAGAGTAAAATACTGTAGTTGTCAGTAGTCTTGTTTATGGACAATTTTTTCATAATTAGGTTAAAATCTGTTAATCATTTAATTACAAGTGGATTTATTTAGTGAGGCTTCTATTATGATACATTCAATGGGTGTTTATTATTTTGTTATTATTGAACAATCTTTTAAGCTTTACTGAGGAAAGCAACATGACATGTTTCATAAATTTTAGGTACAATTTGTGAATCATCCATCTCCCAGTGACAGAATATTGCTTTAAAGATAATTCCTTCATATACACAACAGTGACGGATGCCAGCCAAGGTTACCTCGTGTTGTGACTGTGATGTGTCAACCGAACCATTCACACCCAAGACAAAAGTTCCAGAGGGTGTGTGGACTTCAACAGAGGCAAGGCCCACTACCCCTGCCTCTGCCTGGTACACACCAACCACTGAGAAGTCCCCACCAACAAAGTCTTGGGTCAGAAGGTAAGAGCATGGACCCAGAAATTGGTAGTGGTGCAGGTCAAAGGTTGTGATGTGCTGGCCTGAGGAAAAAGAAATATTCAAGAGTCCTTAGCTTGTTATAATCTTTGTCCAGTAACTGATAAGCAAAGACTTGTGTGTCTCACAATATTATTTGACTGACCTGACTCCTGCTTAAATAAAAAAAGCAAGTTTATTGAGTTTGCTATTAAGGAATAATACTTTCAATAATATTTGATATTTCCCATACATTCAAAGAGGCACCAGTGATATGAGCACAGGAACCTAGAACAATAGGAGAGTTGATGAATAATAACTCATAAGAAGTAAATATTAGATACAAAATAATGCTGCTATGCAAATTTTTTTTATCAATTCTCATTTGTATTTTGTTGTTAAAGCATTTTCTTTTCAAGTATATTGACATTTCAATATTTAACTGTAAATCTAATTACAAATTGACAAAGCTTCAGATTTCAGTATAAATGTTTTCTTAAAAGCAAGTGACTCAGCGCACCTATGATTGAAGCAGTTGCAGTGAATGGAGGGAGCAGAGAACCAGGCAGCCACCGTGTTGCCCAAGAGCTGGATGTCATGTCCACACCTTCTTGTAGTATTCTCTGAGCTTCACTCACACCACTCTGAGGTGAAATTACATTTTCATAGCTAAAATGTATTTTTTCACTTACATGTTCCTTCTACTATAGGCAGTGACTAAAAAATCAACCCCTCTGTGCACAAGTTGATGCACTGTTTTCCTAGTCCTCCCTGCAGTAGCCATCTTCACACCCCACCTCTCTATGACAATGAGAAAAAAAAAAAAACTCAGAAGACAAGCATTGTGTGGGGAGGAAGGATAGGAGTGTGTGTAGAAGGAACAGGTAATTGAAAAAAATACATTTTAGTTATAAAAATGTAATTTATTTCACATAAGACCTGTTCCTTCTACTATAGGTAGATTCCCACATGTAGGTGGTGGAACAGTGCCAAGTAGGGGGTTGACCATGGGTGAAAATGTCCACAAGTATTTGTAACTCTTACCAGGCATGTGTGGAAGTCACGCAGGGAAGAACACTGGGTAGTGCTGTCGTAGCATCTCCCATTAGATCCATGCCATGATCTTCAAACTGGTTGGAGTGTAGGAGGATGTGGCAGAAAGCAGCAGACATTAAGGGATGACGTTGCCAGCCGCCACAACAGGTCCCAGGAAGAAGATCCTGTCCTGGACCCTGTGGACTGCCTTAAGGTAGTGAGTGGCGAAAACAGACTGCATTCGCCGGCAGGCTACTGCCATTACATCAGCCACTGCCTTGTTAGTGGACCAACAGTAGCAACGTTGCCACACTCCACACGTCGTGTGCTTTTACCCAGAGTGTAAGTCCCAGATGATCAGGGAAATCCTCATGAGCAGCCCTTATCAACTACCAGAGGAAGTAAGAGATGGCCATCTTGGAGAGAGGGCAAGTGGGGTCCCAGACCAAGAGGAAAAGGTGCCTAGGCTTAGATGGGGACCATGTCCTGTGAAGGTAGCACCGCAGAGCACGAACAGGACAGAGGAGCCATTCGTCGTCATTGGAGCAGAGAGCCTCTGAAAGACTTGTCAGAACAAACTCCCGGGGAAATGGATTAGATGGAATCTCCGTCTTGGCCACAAAATCAGGAAGATAAGACAGCACCACGTCATGACCCTCAACTGCAACCTGAGCAAGAGAGCCTGAATTTCCCCAACTCTCTTGGCTGTTGCCAGAGCCAGGAAAAAGAGAGTCTTAGGTCAAGAACTGGAGAGAGGACTAGTCTAACGGCTCAAAGGGAGCGCCACCAAGGTGCCATAAGACGACATCCACATTCCAAGGGATCACTGTGGGCATTGGCTTGCGTACCCTCTGCCCACAAGCGGGAATGAACTCCCGTAAGACAGGTTGAGAAGAAAGGTCAAAACCTTTCAGATGGAAGATACTGTTAAACCATAGCCTTGTATCCTTTCACTGCCAATAGTGAAAGGTGACAGTCCTGGTGCAAGTGGAGAAGGAAGTCAGCAAATTTTTGACTGGAAGGTGTCGAAGCAGTGTGTTCCTCCTGGTGACTTCACCAATGGTAACGGTTCCACTTATATTGGTAGTTCACAACGGTTGAACGCCACTGAGATCCTGCCAGGAACTTCACAACTCTTTGGGAATAGCCTTGATAATGGAGGAGTCACTGGATACTTTCCACGCAGTCAGCCATAGCACTTGGAGACCGGCATGGAAGTGAGGCTGCTGCTGCAGAAGGTCCGTCCATGTCGGGAAGAGATGGGGAGCATCGATGGTCGCCTGTAGCAGATCTGGGAACCATTCCTTGCATGGCCAGAATGGTGCAATGAGGATGATGGATGTACCCTGTGACAACTGAGCTTGGACAGAAGTTGCCTGATTGCTGGAAATGGTGGAAAGGTGTATAGATCCATGTGGTCCCAAGGGAAGAGAAAAGCATCTGTGGTGATGGCTATGGGGTCTGGGAATGGCGAGACAAATGCAAGGAGCCTAAAGTTCTGGCTGGTGGCAAAGAGATCCATGAGAGGCATCCCCCAAAGTCGCCACAAGAGAGTCCACTCTGTGGAAATGACCTGCGACTTCCAGCTGAGGGAATCTGCCACCACGTTACGAGATCCATGGATGAATTATTGAGGCCTGAGAACAATAGCTTTGTCCTCTGCCAAACACAACATCTGCTGCTCCTTACTGTTGAGTGTCGACGAATGAGTGCCCCCATGGTGAGAGAGAGATACGCCATAGCTCTGATATTGTCTGCAAACACTCCCACGGTCTTGCCCTGGAGGATGCGTTGGAAGTGTAGTAGAGTGAGCTGAACTGCTTGAAGTTCCAGAACATTGATGTGAAGAGCTGCTTCATCTTTGGACCACATTCCGCCTGCGATGTAATGAAGGAGAGAGCAGCCCCAACCATGTGTGGAGGCATTGGTGTACAGTAGAAAATCTGGCACCAGGTCCTGGAGGTCCCTGCCGGCAAGAAGATTGCATTCCATCGTCCACCACTGTAAGGCCACAAGATTGTTGGGAGTCCAGCTGATCCGGATTGAGTTGTCTTGCGTTGAGCTGGACCACTGAGAGTGAAGGCGAAACTGTTGTCTCTGCATACGCAACTGAGCCCCTGGAACCAGGTAAATGAGGGGAGCCATGTGACCCAGTAGCATTAACCACTCTTTTGGCAGTAGGGAGTCATGAATCCATGAAAGCTTGTAGATGAGAGAGAAGATTGTCCACCCAGGACTGTGTCGGGAAAGCCTTCAAAAGAGGAGTCCGAATGTTGACACCCAAGTATACAATCTCCTGAGCTGGCCGTAAGCAAGATTTGTCATAATTGATGCGGATCCCTAGGCGTGCACAAAGCTGAAGCAGGACTTGGGTCGAGTTGAGAGCCTGTTGGTAAGATGACACCAGGAGAACCCAGTCATCCAGATACTGTAGAATACGGATTCCCGACCTGTGTAACTACGCAGAAACAGGTTCCATAATCTTGGTGAATATCTGGGGAGCTGTAGACAGGCCGAAGCACAGTACTCAGAACCATAGTGTATTTCCGCCCCAACAGAAACTAAGGAACCTTCTGTTCCGGGGATGGACAGGAACTTGTAGGTAAGCGTCCTTCAGGTCGACGGACACCATCCAGTTTTGTCAGTGGACAGCAGCCAGTACCGTGCGGACGGTTTCCATCTTGAACTTCGTTGTGGTAATATGTTGATTGAGGAAGGAGAAGTTGATGATCAGATGAAATCCTCTCGTCATCTTGGGAACCACGAACAGCTGACTGTAGAACCCGGGTGTAGGAGGAGCTTCTTCCATTGCGCCCTTGTTGAGGAGAGCTATTACTTCTTCCGTCAGAGCCCTGCCTCACTTGGAATCTGTCGAGTAGGAGCCCAAGTGTTGAAGCACCCAAGACACCAGAGAAAAGGAGTGGAAAGGGATCTTGTACCCTCGCAAAGAACCTGTATAACCCACTCTTCTGCCCTTATGTCCTCCCAGGCGGGCAGATGTCGGGCAAGTCAACCTCCAATTGAAGAAGTTGGAGAAGGGGAATCATTTCCAAAATGTCTGGATCTTCGACTATCTCAAAGAGGGACATCCAGAATCATGAGAAGTGCGAGGGTGGAAGCACGGTTTGGAGAACCATTGCTGGGTTGGACCAGGACGAGGGCAAGAGTCAGCAGAGGTGGAAGAGCATGGCTGTTTCTCCACAAGTGGTGTTCCCGGTCTTGGCTTCACTTTGATGAGAACCTTAGCTGCCGCCTCAATGAGCGAAACCAAAGCCGCCTGCTGTGCTTGACCAATGGCCTTCTCCACACTAGCCAAGTCGAACAGCAGATCCGAGTCCACATCTGAGTGATGTAGCTGGGCCTTAGAAGCCAAACTGAACTAGTGCGGAAGATGTGAGAGATAGGACTCCCTCCTCGTCGCCGTTGTGTTGGGCCAGAGCAAAGGCCGTGATCCTGGCTTGGTCCACCATAGCACATCAAATGCTGTGTGTAAGTTGGCTTAGCATGGGCCCATGAAGACGGGCCCTCACCTGACAACATGAGGGAAAAAGAAGGTGCCCATTAACCATAACAGGAAGTTCTGTGTGTCCCTAGTAGTGAGAAGAGCCTCCTCGAGGCACATCATCTCCTCTTGAGAAAGCGAGAACCGCAGGTCACCACGCATAGTCAGGTGCTGAACCAAATCAGGGTTCACCTTTGCAGGAAGGCTTTTACCTTCATCAAAGCTAATCCTGTAACTTCTGTAGTACTGTCTGGCAGGATACTTGGCAAAGGAAGACTTAGAGGACTCGTTTACACATGTCAATGCCTTTGAGGCTTGAGACATCATGAAATCTATGGGATATGCACACCTTAAGCAAGGAATGGCAGCAGGAACCTCACTCCTCTGCATGCCCAGGAGAAGGGGGGCGGAGTCCTGTATCACTGGACCACGGGCTTCTGGAAACTTCTCACAGACGATGTCTATCATGGCTGTGAAGGTAGGGGGAAACTCCAGAAGATGGTCTTACCTGAGGAATCGTCCTTCTTTTCCTTACCGACTGATTCCCAATACCCACCCAGCAACATACAAAGGAATACAAAGGAAAGACCAAGCAACAACAGACCCTGGGGTCCTTACTAGGCTGCTTGGTCCGCTGTTTTCATGCTGTCTGCTCTTCTGAACTTGCTAACTGCATGCCTTCCCCCCTCCTGTGGCCTCGCTGCACAAGACTCTCTACTTCTTCTCATCCCTATTCTGTCCATCTTCCTAATGCAAGAGTTAACCAGTATCTTCACTCCTTCATTCCCTACACTGGTAAACTCTGGAACTCTCTACCTGTGTCTGTATTTCCACCTGCCTATGACTTAAACTCTTTCAAAAGAGGAGTGTCAAGACACCTCTTACGTTAACTGGACCCTCCTTTAGATTTTTTGTTTTTTCTTTCTCCTACTTTCCTCTTAACAGGGCCTGGCAACCAGCGGGATTTTTTTTTTCCAACACTTTGTTTTCCTTGGCCAGTGCCCTTGTAATGTAAAAAAAAAAAAAAAAAAAATATGTATGTATATATATATATATATATATATATATATATATATATATATATATATATATATATATATATATATATATATATATATATATATATATATATGTATATATATATATATATATATATATATATATATATATATATATATATATATATATATATATATATATATATATATATATATGTATGTATATATATATATATATATATATATATATATATATATATATATATATATATATATATATATATATATGTATGTATGTATATATATATATATATATATATATATATATATATATATATATATATATATATATATATATATATATATATATATATATATGTATATATATATATATATATATATATATATATATATATATATATATATATATATATATATATATATATATATATATATATATATATATATATATATATATATATATATATATATATATATATATATATATATATATATATATATATATATATATATATATATATATATTGTTACGTACATGCCACAGCTGTGGTTAACTGCTACAGCACACTAGAGTGTTATTCTGTTAAAATTGCCAATTTTTTACGGTCAGTACAATGGGGAATATAAAACACTCCACAGAGTCCCCACTACTATAACTCACAGCCGCCGTATCCTTCAGGTTCTTTCAAGGTCGCCAACAGTGTATAATTTCCCCCACTGTAAGGGAATCTCCTTAGCAACTCCTTCTCCTCCTGTACCCAACCAAGTAGAATTTATAAATGGTAGATGCTATGTGTAACAGGGCGAGGCCTTAATACCCCCTAGAGAAACCGCCCACAAGGACAATTCCACCCACTTCTCTATGAAGTATTAATGCCTCTCTGCACGCCTTGTCCACAGACTGTGATACTCACAAACTGGGACAAAACGCGCAGGGTATATATTACTATACTATCTTACTACGACAAGTGCTTCCTAACACCTGTCAGACTGACACCCCTAGCCTACTACTACTAGGATATATGAGGTGTACAGCACATCCGGTGATGTACACACAAGCCCAGACACCACCTACGGGTGACAACAGCTATACACGGAGTCCAGATACTCGTCACAGACAAGTCTGTCGGACGACAACTACGCACCACTGGCCAGCATGAAGCCTCTCAGCATTCAATAGTGTGCGTGGCTACTACCACTACAATACAGTATACTACTGAAACTATACAAACGATGGTGGGGGCACACAGCCGCCCACCAAACCCCACTGGTGACTACAACCACCAACAGCAAAATCAGGACGAAACAATAACGTCCCCTCCGCCGCCACACCCGAGTGGACGAACGCACAACAGGAAATGTAGCCCCCAACCGGCTACACTTTCCTCAGGACAACAAGCCCGTTGTCCTACACAGCCACGGTCTACCGAGTAACAAGCTAGCTACTCAAGGGAGGGTACAACTCCCAGACCGACGACTAATGAGTACTTCTAAAGCACAGTCCAGCCACACGTGTCTCTTACTGTGCCGAGATCGTACGTGTTAACTCCGCTGAAGACTGGCCGGTACTATAAACAGTATACTACTGAAACTACACAACAGATGGTGGGGGCACACAGCCGCCCATCAAACCACACTGGTGACCACGGCTACCAACAAAACAAACAGGACGAGACAAAGCGTGTCTCTCCGTGTCGCCACACCCGAGTGGACGAACGCACGAGAAGTGTAGCCAAACTTGCCACGCTTCTCTAAGAACAACAAGCCTGTTGTTCTACAGCCACGGTCTACCGAGTAACAAGCCAACTACTCAAAGGGAGGGCATAACTCCCGGACCAATGACTAATGAGCAACAAGAGAAGTCCAGCAACACGAATCTCCCTACCCTGTGCCAGACCAACGAGAGTGCGTGTCTATCTCCGCTGAAGGCTACCTTGAGACTGATGCGAGGCTCGCAGGCACACAAAATGGTGGAGAGAGGGAGGCGGGTTATCTGCTCAACAGAACAGCCCAAGGGGCCCGCGCTGAGTGGCCATAGGCTACGCATATAATATAATTAAATGAAGCGGAAATAATGCGGTGCCCCTCACAATATATATTATGACTTGGATAGTGGAATTAGTAGTGATATAGTAAATTTGCAGATGACACAAAGATAGCTGGATTAATTAGGTCAGATTTGGATGCCATTGCTTTGCAGGCAGATTTAGAGAGGATGAGCAAATGGACAGACAAATGGCAAATGCAGTTCAACATTAATAAGTGCAGGGTACTTAGCATAGGTAGAGATAATCCACATGAGGTTCAAAGTGTGACAAAGATTTAGGAGTCATAGTCCCAATCTTGGTCAAAGGAGGCAATGCAAAGAGGCTAAAAATAAGGCAAATAGGGAACTAGGATTATTTTTAGGAGTGTTAAAAGCATGTCCCAAAATAATACTAAAATTATACTTGGCGCTGGTCAGACCACATCTTAAATATGTAGTGCAATTCTGGTCCCCACATTACAGGAAAGATATAGGCAGGGCCTTTTCTAGCTTTATGGTGGCCCTAGGCAAGATGCTGTTTGGGGGGGCCCTAGATTTCAATTTTTCATCGGAGCCCCTGGGTGACTTAGGAAATTTAAATTTTCCAAGCTACCCAGGGAGCCCCCTGGTGGCTTGGGGGCCCTAGGCAATCGCCTTGTCCGCCTATAGCTAGAAACGGCCCTGGATATAGGTCTATTGGATTCAGTGCAAAAGAGGATGTCTGAAAAGATACAGGGAATAAGGGATATTCCCTATGAAGCAAGACTGAATAAGCTTAATTTGCATTCCTTAGAGAGAAGTAAGTTAAGAGAACATATACTAGAAGTATTTAAGTGGTATAGGGGGTTATAGCAAAGGGGACATAATGAAAGTTCTGAGGATCAGTAGCAGGGACAGAACCACAAATAATGGGTTTAAGCTTGAGAAATTCAGGTTTAGGAGGGAAATATGAAGAAACTGGTTTTCAGAGTGGTTGATGAGTGGAATGGACTCAGTGGTGATGTTGTTAGTACAGTCAATAGAAAACTTTAAAAAACATTAGATAAATTTATGGATGGAGATGATAGATGGAATTAGGTAGCTTTTCTCATACAGGGACTACCTCATATAGGCCTGACAGTTTCTTGCAGATTCCCTCTTTTCTTATGTTCATAGTAAATTGTTCTCAGAACCTCACCTGGCCTGTCAGGGAATGCCAGTGTGGGGTGTGCAGGAAGGAAGGCCACATCATAGGCAGGTGCTGGTTGTAAATAACACGGCCTCTCGTCTCCGGCTCAAAGACATATGATCTTGAGAGGTCAAGTAATAGAATAGAGAAGCATAATTATTATTTGAATCAACTGCAATGTAAGAACTTCTGCTTAGGTAATGTGATGAGGCAGTCATCAAAATTAACAATACATTGGGAAAAGTAATCTGAGAACCATACTGGTGAAATTTTAAATAATATATATTAACTATAAACTGGAACAGAACAGAAACTGATATTCCATGGTACCTGCCAAAAACAAATAATGTATTTTGAACTCATTTTGATGTATTCTTATATTATATAATATGCAAATAAAGTTTTTCAGAAAACAAGCAACCATCTATTCCTTTTAGTATGTACACTGAGCCATACATCACCAGAATAATCCTGCTCATTAACTATGAACTCACTCCATGAAGATGTCGCTGTCAAGACTCAACACTTTCTTCATGATCTCTATAAGTGATTTTGCAGTTACTGAGTCCAGAGCAAGATCATTTTCTTTCCATCTCTGCCATGCAAGCAATACCTGGAGAGAAACAAACATGACATAAAGATAGAGGTTATGTAACACCAAACTATGAGACTGACTATGATGAGATATAGTATTAGCAGTTGTTATGAATGCATGAATACCTTGTCAGACAGGTTTACAGAGAGTTCAGTCATGTAGCTGTAGAGGATGCCATCTCTGGAGTATGCTTGCATGTCATCAATTCTATCTTCAATGAAATTCATTCCCCTGTCCACCAGTGAAGTTATGTGAGGCACCATGACTGACACTCCATTCTCCACCTGAAGCAAAGTACTATTTCTGTCACCTATACACACAATTACTATTAGAGAAAAAAATAGATAAATAAAAAAGAAACTCAGTATATGTGTAAGAAAAAAAAAACTGCTGAATTATCTTGACAGCATAGAAAAATTATAATTAATCCTCAGGTTAAAAAATAAATTAATGGATAAAATGAAAAAAATAAATAAATAACCTACCCTCACACACAATTTTGTATTTTCATCACTTGATCAGGGTTTGAGTTTTCTTAAACCCTGTAAACATCATTACACACATGCCATATATACAAACAATCTATATAATAGTTTTAATCATCAGCTGGTGAAATTAAGACTTACTAGGTTACGAAGCACAGGTAATGAATGCACCAGCAAGTCTTCAACATTCTGGTACAACTGAGATATGAGACTCAAGTGAAGAGTGTCTGGCAAAGATTCCCTAAACTGGTACAGATCATCTAGAGCAGGAAAAGAGCGGGTAATGTAAGTAAACATGATAAATAATAATAATGGAGGAGGAGGTGAAGAGAAATACAGGTGTAGGAAGGTGAGTTTATTCCAAACTAGTTTCTTTAGCGAAACTAGTCAGGAATAAACTCACCTCTCTACACCTGTGTTTCTCTTCACCTCTTACTCCATCTTGTCTGAATGTCTGAACAATAATAATAATAATATATGAGAGAGAGAGTATAAAGCTGTATTGTGAATAAAGTGAAGAACATTAAGGCTAGAGATCTTAATGCTATTGTTCATGTCTAAAAAGCAAACTTATATATACTGGTCTGTCAAATACAACATCATACCACAAAAATAACCTCTGAGACACAACTATTGGCAGAATAATTGTTAAACAAGAAAATATCTAAACTGCCCAGTAAATATTAAAAGCCAAACGTCTGTGGTATGCTGAACATACAGATATTTGTACAGCTTAGAGAGACGTGAGTTTGTTGGCATGCTCACCCTGGATGATAGTGAGGGCTTGTTGTGTCTGGAATGTGATGTAGTGGTAAGCCTGAGTTAACATAGGAATAGTTGTCTCCAGCTGCAGGAACTCTCTAAGGATGGCCCAGCTACTATCAATGACCTGCATAACACAAAAAATCATCATTCCCACAACGGACATCTATCGTTCAACTTAGTACAAAGCCTAATAAAGCAAACAGATTTTCCAGTTATTTTGACAATAATCAAACAATGATAAATCATTCTGAGCAGTATATGAATCAATTTCACAGTATCTGCACTCTGCACAATGTTCTCAGAAAAATGTCTTCTACCTTTTTTGCAATTCTGATAATATAATACATTTCCATGCAGTATAAGGACAAGACTTGAGCACTGACTCTGCAGCCAGAATGGAAGAATATCATCAGCATAATAGCTGTCTAGTATAAACATTACTTACAGGGGATGGGACAAATAAATTTTAGATATTTAAAAGGAATTTCAACTTGATACAGAGAAAGATGATATACTAGTCTGTACTCCAACCTTTAACAACCACCTTAGGATATCATAAGTTTACAAGATGCTAAAGATCTATATTATCTGTACAGTGTTGAGAGTAACACATTTCCAATGCTGCTTTCTCACCTGCCCAAGGGAGTGGTGCAGCTGGTCTGCCACACGCTGCACTGGCTGCCAGCACTCAGACACAAATGCATTGCTCAACTCGTGACTGTATCTGAAGAGAACCATGCAATGATACTTCTATCAGCATCAGCAACATATCAGTCTCCCACATTCCTCTGCTCAATATTATCTCAGAGGAATCTAGGTGCCTTCTCACATCTGTCCATTCATATTAAACAAATTAATCTGAAGAGGAATTATTCCCTGGAGTCAACAAAGGTATTTTTCCCATCAAGCAGCAAGGCTGAGACACACTTGTTGTTTCCAAGCAGAAGATATGACAAAGTTATCAAGTATACAAGTGATGTAATATAGTTCAATAAGACATCAAGAAAATATGAAAAAAATATAATAAAATAAATACCTTACAAATTCGAACATTTCAATGAAGAAATATCTAACTCACTGATAATGAAAACCACCCAGAAAAGACTGGAACTGACATCTCACCTTTCTGAAAAGCTTGCTCTTTAGTTACATTAAACTCTGTCCCAGTAAAGAAAATGAATGCAAAACTCTGAAAGTAAAAGGAAAAGAAAACCCAGCTATACTGAAGAAAAGAAACCAATGACAGAAGAGAACCCATACTCACCTATTTGTTACCCAGCTGAGTGTATGCAGGAGGGGCTGGAAAGTGTTGCTGAGGGCTGAAACCCAACCCTGGATGGCAATCATGGTTCGGTTGATGTAGAAAGCAACCCAGTACATAGTGTCATGGAGATAAGACTCCATTTCAGCTTCCATCCTGGGAAAGTATCATTCTTTCATAAAATTCTCTCTCTCTCTCTCTCTCTCTATTATATATATATATATATATATATATATATATATATATATATATATATATATATATATATATATATATATATTGTTGCAAAGGTGTATTGCAGCAGCCTCCCAGATATGTACGTGTGCCTGTGTGAGTGTGGAGCAGCATCATAAGAGAGTACATATGGGTAGTACATATGTGCAGACTTTAGCTAAAGGGTGAGTGAGGTGTTGGTTGCTCGTGTTTATGAAACTGTCACACCTTAATGGAAGGGACGCTGAGCTAGGCCTCCATGATGGAGGAGATGTGACCCCGGAGGTCACGGGGAGATAAGTGTGTGTGTGTGTGTGTGTGTAATTTTTTTCACTGTTTGATCTGCTGCAGTCTCTGACGAGACAGCCAGACGTTACCCTACGGAACGACGTCATAGCTCATTGTTTCCGATCTTCGGATAGGCCTGAGACCAGGCACACACCACACACCAGGACAACAAGGTCACAACTCCTCGATTTACATCCCGTACCAACTCACTGCTAGGTGAACAGGGGCTACACGTGAAAGGAGACACACCCAAATATCTCCACCCGGCCGGGGAATCGTACCCCGGTCATCTGGCTTGTGAAGCCAGCGCTCTAACCATTGAGCTACCGGGCCGTGTGTGTGTGTGTGTATGGGTGAGGGCACTGGCCAGCCCTAGGGTAATTGTCATACGGTACCGTGTAAATAAAGGCATGCATGTGTGAATTGCTTGTAGCCAGCATTATTAGGGATATATTGGTAATTAGCGGTTAAGGTAGATAGCGTTACCTAATAAGCTGAAATAGACTCGTAAGGACATTGCCTGGCAGGTGCGACGGCACATGAGGCGTGGTTTGTGGGGGCACTGTGTGAACCGATGAGGACAGAGGACTAAGGAGTGTAGCAAGAGACCTCGAAGGAACAAGTCGTACTTTGGGGAGCAGTCAGAGAGTGAACGAGAGACAGTGAAGTGCCTGACGAACTAACAAAGCGTTACCCGTACTTTGTTGCCGCCCCCTTCCCTGTCCTGTGTGCCGCCGCCACCTGTTCCCGGTGACTCGTGTACAGTTGCTGTAATATAGAGAAATAAGAAAGAAGTGTTTCCTTCTCCCCACTCTGTGTGACTGAGCTGAGTAAGAGTGGGTGCTATAGCGGCAGACAGCCAGGCCTGAGAGAGCGATCTGCCCACCGCTCCACCCAGGTAAAGTCCTTCTCCCCGACACACATGCCCCAAATCCTGAGAAGATTGTGAGGTGTCCCCTCCCTGAAGAGGCTGAAAGAGGGATGCAGCACTTGGTGTCAGGAGTGGGATCCTAAGGGCGTCTTGTGTGTTGTGGCGGAAGGCAAAGTACTACCTGACGTTGGTACAATGGCTGACGGCGAGCAGATCGTGAAGAAGGAAGTTGTGGGTGAGGAGCTGCCCTCAATGGCTGAATTCATGTGTATGTTGGTGGCGATCCAGCAGGAATTGACTACCGTCAGGCACGAAGTGACTACTGTCGGGCAGGGATTGATTATCGTCAAGGACGAGGAGAAACGTTACAACAGCTGGCACAAGATTTGGAGCATCTGATGAGGGATCAGTTCATTGATGCGCTGGAGGGACGCGCAATCGCAGATTTACGTGAAGCAGGCACATGTTGCAAATCTGCAAGAGGCCCTTGCCTGGGCACTGGAGTTCGAGTCCTTCGTTAAGACTAGCGCCGGGAGGTCCAAGACAGACTCCAAAAGAAACCAACGCTACCGACGGAGCCGGGCGAAGGACAGGCCCGGGAGAAGAAGAGCAAGGTCGTTCAGAGAGGCATGTTGGAACTGTAAGGAGACAGGACATAGGAAGCAAGATTGTTGCCGGTCCCCAGCCCCCGCTCGGTCTCATTCCACCGAGCAGGTGGGGCAGTACGTGTACCAGCCCTGCTGCTGGGGTTGTGTGGGCCACCTCTCTCGGTCCTGCCCCAAGAAGACGCAGGCGGGCAGGAGAACACGGGCGGGAAACACCGCCTGGCTGGGGAGCAGGGCCGCACACCAGCCGTCATCACCCAGGCCCCACTCCCACTAACTGGCCGCAGCTCTGTCGCCACTGCAGCTGCTGCTGCCCTCACCTCCCAGGTTGAAGGCGTGATCGATGGATGACCATGTTGCCTTACCGTGGATACTGAAGCGGACAGGAAGGGCGTCATTGCAGCAAGGAACCTCCCCTTGCTCCACAGAAGATATGTGGAGTGACGGGGCACTGCAGCGCAATGCGGGGACCAGTGGAGGCGCAGATAGAGGTGGGAGGCGAGGAGATGCAGCTACCTGTGTACGTGGCTGACCTGGAGGAACCCTGCCTCCTGGGTATTGACTACCTGATGAAGGGCTGGGCTTGTATCGACTTCGGGAAAGGAACGCTGATGGTACATGATACGGAAGTGCCTTTACTCCCCGAGGACGCCTGTCCTCAGTTAGCAAGCGCCCGGTCTGCTGGCCTGGCCTCAGGGAGCAGGACAAGGGGCGAGCAACAACGGCGCCGGGAGGCGAGCGGGCGCGGTGGACAAGTGGAGCCAGCAGGTGAGGTGCAGCAGCTGCCAGCCAGGCGGGCAGCGGGGTGCATGGCAACACCGGCCGCCACCAGCGGGCGGAGAGCGAGGAGCGCGATACAGCCTGCTGAAAGGGACGGTGACGGAAGACGTGTGCCGGAGCACCTACGGGAGATGCTGCAGAAGAGTACGGAGCGTCTGAGCACTGAGCAAGCAGTACAGTTGCGGAGGATGCTGTGCGTGTATGCTGATGTCTTCTCGAAGGGAGACACGGACCTGGGCTGCACGAATCTGGTTCAACATCGCATCGATACCAGTGGCAGCCACCCAATCAAGCACGCACCACGAAGAATACCTCCCGCTCGACGTCAGGAGATGGAGAAAGCGGTGAGAGACTTACAGGCGCAAGGTGTGATCGAGAAATCGAACAGCCCGTGGTCTTCTGCAGTAGTTTTGGTGAAGAAGAAAGATGGGTCGACGCGTCTCTGTGTAGACTACAGAGCCCTGAACGACGTCACGGTGAAGGATTCCTATCCACTACCCAGGATTGACGACACGCTGGATGCACTGACAGGTGCCCGCTGGTTCTCCACTCTGGATCTGAAGTCTGGCTATCATCAGGTGGAGGTGGCGGACGAGGATAAAGAGAAGACAGCATTCTCCTTTGGGCAGGGACTATGGCAGTTCCGCGTCATGCCCTTCGGATTATGCAATGCACCAGCGACCTTTGAAAGGCTGATGGAGCGGGTACTGGAGGGCCTGCAGTGGAAGACTGCCCTCGTCTACCTGGACGATGTGGTTGTTTTCGGACGCACCTTCGAGGAGGAGCTGCAGAGGCTGGAGGACGTCCTTCTGCGGTTGAGGAGAGCTAATCTGAAGCTTAGCCCGAAGAAGTGTCTGTTGTTCCAGCAGGAGGTGCCCTTCCTCGGGCATGTCGTCAGCGAGGACGGGTGCGCACCGATCCACTGAAGGTGCGAGCTGTGGCAGAGTGGCCTGTCCCGACCAATGTGGGCGAAGTGAGGAGCTTCGTGGGCCTGTGCACGTACTATCGTAGGTTCGTGAAGGACTTCGCCAGCATAGCGGCGCCCCTGCACCACCTGACAAGAAAAGGGGCCCGATTTTGCTGGGATGCTGGGTGTCAGACAGCCTTTGAGCGGCTGAAGGAGGCGCTGGTGAACGCTCCTGTGCTGCCATACCCGGACCCCGCTTGCCCGTACGTCGTGGATTGTGACGCTAGTGCTGAGGGCGTGGGAGCGGTGCTGTCGCAGCTGAAGGACGGACGCGAGCATGTGGTGGCGTACTACAGTAACAAGTTCAGTCACGCGGAGAGAAATTACTGTGTCACGCGGAAGGAACTTCTGGCGGTGGTGAAGAGTCTAGAAAACTTTCACCCGTACCTGTATGGGGCAAAGTTTACTGTGAGGACGGACCACACAGCCCTGCGGTGGTTGAAGACGATGAAGAATCCTGAGCGGCAGTTGGCGAGGTGGATCGGCAGGCTGGAGCAGTACGATTACTGCATCGAGCACCGCCCTGGGAGAGTCCACAACAACGTTGACAGCCTCAGCAGACGTCCATGTGAGCCTGAGTGTCACCATTGCAGCAGGAAGGAGCCAGAAGAAGTCTGCAGGCTGACATGAGTCCATGGTGCGGAGGGTGACGGAGACACGCTTCTGCAGGAGGCGCAGAGGAAGGACCCGGATCTCCACCCAGTACTAAAGTGGCTGGAGGAAGGTCAAGGTCGCCCTGGCGAGCAAGAAGTGGCAGCCCTGAGCCCAGCTACGAGATTCTACTGGAGGCAGTGGGACACGCTGAAATTGAGTAGAGGAGTACTAGTGAAGAAGTGGCTGACACTTGACGTGATATGAAAGCTAGCCTGATGCGAGAGATGCATGAGGGCGTCGCCAGTGGGCATCTAGGAGTGAAGAAGACACTCAGTCGTCTACGACAGTGGTTCTACTGGCTGGGGATGCGCAAGGATGTACAAGAATGGTGCCGAGTGTGCGACACCTGTAACGACAAGAAGGGACCAGCATGGAAGGGTAGAGCGCCGCTACAGCTGTATCAGGTGGGAACCCCGATGAAGCGAGTAGCAGCAGCTGGCAATCGTTACATCTGTATTGTCATGGACTACTTCACGAAATGGCCCGAGGCGTACGCACTGCCGAACCATGAAGCAGTGACTGTAGCAGAGGTACTGGTGGAGCAGTTCTTCACCAGGTTTGGTGTACCTGGCGAGCTGCATTCTGATCAAGGCCGCGAGTTTGAGTCAGAGGTATTCAGCGAGTGTTGCCAGCTAATGGGCCTGCGGAAGACGAGGACGACACCAATGAGGCCGCAGTCTGACGGGATGGTAGACCGCTTCAACAGGACACTGGCTCAGGAACTGGCCAAATACTGTACAGAGGGACAGACAGAGTGGGACCGGAAGCTTCCCACTCTGCTCATGGCATATAGGTCTGCCGCGCACAAGGCCACCACCTACACGCCGGCCCGGCTTATGATGGGCCAGGAGCTTCGCCTGCCGGTGGACTTGACAACAGGACGCCCTCCAGATGAAGAACTGCCTACTGTGGCCACGGACTATGCCATAGCACTGCAGGAGCGGCTAGTGGAGGCTCATCATCACGTGCGAGGACGATTTAAGCTGACGGGCGAGGCCATGAGGCACCGCTATGACCGGGAAGTCGCGCGGCTGAGTTTGCAGTTGGCGACAAGGTGTGGCTTTACAACCCCGCCGGCGGAAAGGTCTCTCACCGAAGCTGCAGAGCCCCTGGGAGGGCCATACACTGTCATCGAGAAGGTGTCGGAGGTAACCTTCCGTATTCGTCGAGGACAACGCGGGAAGCCCAAGATAATTCATGCTGACCGACTGTGGAGATACCACGGGCCGGGGAAGTTCACCTGGGGCCAAGCCCCGTGTGACAGCAACAGTGAGGAGGAGGAAGCTGCCCTTGACATAGTAGCAGAGGATGTAACGGGTCCTGAAGCCAGCCTCGTGGGCAACGAGGACGGTGGAGCGGGGATGAGTGGGGATGAAGAAGCTGAGTCAGGAGTGGGTGACTCACCGCCAGCCGCCATCCACCCCGCCAGCGCCGAACACCATGGAGATTGCAGGACTATATTCTAGATGAGGAAACAGATTTGAGTAGCTAGGATGTAAAATGTGGAGGACAAGACTAGGGAAATAGTCGAGACGACTATTTATGTGGGAGGGGGCAGTGTTGCGAAGGTGTATTGCAGCAGCCTCCCAGATATGTACGTGTGCCTGTGTGAGTGTGGAGCAGTGTCATAAGAGAGTACATATGGGTAGTACATATGAGTACATAAGTGCAGACTTTAGCTAAAGGATGAGCGAAGTGTTGGTTGCTCATGTATATGAAACTGTCACACCTTAACCTGTACAGCATCAAAGACGTATGAGATACGTCGGCTACTCTGAGCGAACCGGGCGTCAGAGAAGTATGAGATACGTCGGCGAGCTTCCTCGTGTTTTCGGAGGTATTGCGTCCTCAAAACCTACCATTATACTGCCATCATGCACTGTAGACTTTGCTCATGCTGCCTCCTCGTCCCTGTTAACATGAATGCTTCCTGTATTTATTTATTACATATCTGAACTTTAGCAGTTTCTGCTGCCTTCAGCTCAGTGTAGCGGGAAACTGACGCCTCAACTCCGCTAATATGAACGCAGCGTAATTTCCATTACTTACTCTCACCATTTCAGATGTTTTTGGTAACTGTTATATTGTGGTAGTGAAAACTTTGTATGACATAAATAAGAATTTTCCAATCGCTTTGTTTTAAGGAAAAAACAAGTACATATTACTCAGAAAATATTTGCACCGCGAAAGGCAACACTCCCTCGCAATATCTCGTGTCTATTTTTAGCCACAAACACTCCCAAACAGCAAAACATAACATGTTGTTCATGTTGTTTTTCTTTCAACTCAGGAACGATATCATGCATGTGTCCAACTCGGGGATCGACTGGTAAGAAACGAGGAAGCGAATAAACTAGTCACATAAGGCTTTGCTAAGTCCTTAGTGCAAAACATCTCGCACCAATTAATACCACTTCCAGTCAGTTCTGGGAGGAATGACTGTCATTTTCATTTGTTTCACATCATTTAAAACTGGTTTAGCAAAAAAAAAAATCCATGATGTGGCCAGCACTGGCGAAATCACAAAGTCTCAGATCTGCTGACGCTGTACTGGTTAATGGAAGGGACACTGAGCTAGGCCTCCATGACGGAGGAGATATGACCTCAGAGGTCATGGGGAGATAAGTGTGTGTATTTACCTAATTGTATTTACCTAATTGTAACATACGGGAAAGGAGCTATGCTCGTACTGTCCCGTCTCCATATCTACTAATGTCCAGCTTTTTCTTAAAATCATGAATATTCCTTGCGTTGACCACTTCCACGTCTAAACTATTCCATGCTTCCACCCTTCTATGATTTCACATCTCTCCTATAAGTGGCCATTTTTAGTTTTTTCCCATGCCCTCTCGACACTCTTTCATTCCACATACACAGATCTTCCCTATCCATTTTTTCCATGCCAATCATCACTCTGTATATTGCTATCAGGTCTCCCCTTTCTCTTCTGTTTTCCAGGGTCGGAAGTTGCATTCTGTTCAGTCTGTCTTCATAAGTCAAATCTCTTAAGTCAGGCACCATTTTTGTTGCAGCCCTCTGTACTTTCTCTAGTTTCCTTATGTGTTTCTTTAAGTTCGGAGCCCACTGTATTGTTGCATATTCAAGGCTTGGTCTTATCATTGCAGTAATTATTTTCTTCATCATTTCTTCATCTAAATATACGAACGCCACTCTTATGTTCCTCAATAAGTTCAATACTTCTCCAATTATTTTGTTTATATGTCTCTCTGGCGATAGGTCATTGGTAATTGTCACCCCAAGGTCTGTGTGTGTGTATGGGTGAGGGCACTGGCCAGCCCTGGGATAATTGTCATACGGTACCATGTAAATAAAGGCATGCATGTGTGAATTGCTTGTAGCCAGCATTATTAGGGATATATTGGTAATTAGCGGTTAAGGTAAATAGCGTTACCTAATAAGCTGAAATAGACTCATAAGGACATTGCCTGGCAGGTGTGACGGCACAGGAGGCGTGATTTGTGGGGGCACTGTGTGGCACCGATGAGGACAGAGGACTAAGGAATGTAGCAAGAGGCCTCGAAGGAACAAGTCGTACTCTGGGGAGCAGTCAGAGAGTGAACGAGAGACAGAGAGACAGTGAAGTGCCTGACGAACTAACAAAGCGTTACCCGTACTTTGTTGCCGCCCCCTGCCCCGTCCTGTGTGCCGCCGCCACCTGTTCCCGGTGACTCGTGTACAGTTGCTGTAATATAGAGAAGTAAGAAAGAAGTGTTTCCTTCTCCCCACTCTGTGTGACTGAGCTGAGTGAGAGTGGGTGCTATAGCAGCAGACAGCCAGGCCTGAGAGAGCGATCTGCCCGCCGCTCCACCCTAGCCACGCCGTGCCACCCAGGTAAAGTCCTTCTCCCCAACACACATGCCCCGAATCCCGAGAAGATTGTGAGGCATCCCCTCCCTGAAGAAGAGGCTGAAGGAGGGTCGCAGCAATATATATATATATATATATATATATATATATATATATATATATATATATATATATATATATATATATATATATACACACACACACACACACACACACACCTAGCCCGCCGTTATCACGCACTTATGAAAATCTGCAAAATTCAGTTTTAGCGCATCTGGAAAGTCGTCATCGTGCACCCGTTATAGTAGCAGTAGAAGTAGTAGTACTACCCATATCCCAACTACACACCAATGAATGTTTAGATGGGGGAGGAGGAGGAGGAGGGGGAGAAAGATGATGATCATGAGGAGGAGCCAGCAGCCAATCATCGCTGTGTATTCACATCACGTGATTTGAATAAGGGAGCTGATTGTTTCTGGTCACTCTGCTCACCACCACCACCACCACCACCACCCCTCAGTCTCCCACATGGTATTCTGTTTTTTACGAAAATTTTTGAGTTGAGGCACCAATTTATTTATTTCTTATTTATTCTTCACTTTCATTATCGCATTTTCCGCTATCATGCGGTTTTTTAGGCACCAATTTCAAGTGATAATGGAGGGTTAGGTGTGTGTGTGTATATATATATATATATATATATATATATATATATATATATATATATATATATATATATATATATATATATATATATAAGGATATGGTTACAACACAAAAAGTCTCCTTATTGTATCTATTCATGTATCATCCATCCAGTTTTTTACCACCCACAAATAACATTCTTTCAGTCCTTTCTGACATCTTTATCACATTCTTCTTCTGCTCAGTATTACCTCATCAGTATCCAAAGCTCCTTCTTATATTTATCTGTTCATATTATAATTTTATTTCTCTGTCTAATCTTATCTGTTATGGGAAGCACAATATAATCCAACACATCAATGCAAAAGCTCACCTGGCCCACCAGACTCTCATGCGGTGGTGAAAAGAGGCAAGATGATAGGACACAACTTGCCACCTCCACTCCAGATGAGCAGTCCAGTGGTGCAGCAGCAGGGAAAGATGATGGCCACTTTGGTACAGGCTGCTTTGTGTCCACTTTAGGCTGAGGAAAATATGTTTCTTCATTCCCAATCTTTTAAATGCAGCAAAGTACATATAAATCTTCATTCCTAATACAAATCTTTAAGGGCCTCTATAATTCCACTTTAGGACAAAAGTATCTGCTATCCTTCCTCATGTGTCTGTTGGCTGCCTTTCTACTTGAGATTCAGTTAAAATTTTTAACTCATCTCTTCCCTACTTCTTCCTATCCTACCTTCTTTTAGGTTACAACAGTATTAGAAAATAAAAAGATGATCCTTAACATAATTTTTATTTCATGTTTGACCTTTATAGATTTAAGGTATGCTAGATATGGACCTAACATATTACTCAGAGAGCTACAACATTATTCCCAAGGCTTATTTTAATGTAGAAAAAGAAATTTTAACTTACATGTTGCTGATATATGTGAAGCCTTCTTGAATTCCTGGAATCACCACCTCTCTCCAGAAAGATGAAGTTTGACCAGAGACTTGTGAAACGACTCTCTCGGCTTCAGTGAGGAAATCAAGGAAGCTGTTCACCTCACTCTTCCACACAGTTTGCAGGACCTGTTTGTTGACGAAAACTTGAGAGAGTGTTGGAGCTTCCGAGATGATCCACTGACTGACATCCAACACAGTGGAAGTGACATCATTTTTCCAGCTGTGTAGGACCTTGTGCACTGGTGATATCAACCTGGTGACAAAAGCTTCATCCTTATAGTCCAGGGAAGGATCAAATTCGAGGAAGGCCTGCAAGACATGTGGTGATGTGAGTCTGAGGCCGAGTGCTGCATCTTGGTGCCATTCACTAAACCTGAGATGGTCCAGTACTGCCCCAGCCTCCACTGGACTGTGCAGGCCAAGCCTCACTCTACCCTCTTCATACACTTCCTCTTCATTACCAACACTCAGGTGCATGACTAGCTCTGGCATGTGTCTCTTGATAACAGAGTTCAACTTCCAAGTGTCTCCCTGCTCCAGAGAGCTTCCCTCCAAGCTGAGGGAGGCCTCTTCTTGCCTGCTATCAAGTACCCCTCTCCATGTGTGGCCCCATTTTTTCTCTGGAGCCACCACAGCCACTGTAAAGGCACGTTCACTGCCTTGTGATTCCAGGGAGGCTGAGAGGTTGACCCGGTGCCAAGTCTGTGAGGTGAGGCTGTAATAACTAAGTTTGCAGAGAGTCTCAATAAATGGGTCCTGTCTGAGCTGGGCATCCATAAGCATGGTGAAGTTGGAGGCTGGTTGGGAGAACCTGAGGTTCATAGTCTGCCTCCTGTCATAACTTAATGGTTCAACTTCCATTGTTGCCACCATCTTCATCTCAGGAGAGTTTCCATCCACAAGTTGTGCCGAGCCAAAAAGTGATGAGTTGTGGGTGCGAGTAATGTTTGCTTCTAAAGTGATGTCCTTCATGTCTGGATGACTCAACACTGCACTCAAATATTGTCTACCCTTATTGAAAATTGAATAATCATCATATTTCATCTTTAAGTTTAGAGGCTGTCTCAATGAGTTATTCTTGCCCCATGTAAGCTTCGATGAAAAATCTATCGCTCTGATGGCTGATATTACAGAAGTATTGAAATAAACACTATGAACTGGCAGCATTAAGGCCATTCCTCCAGTGTAGGTGCTGGTAAACATCCCAGGGTGTTTCTGGAGACACATGTTGTATCCCACATGTTTCTCATTGACTTTAATGGTCAAACTTTCATTCAACAGTTTTGAAGTCATGTGATGTGTTCCTTGCAGATAGAAACTTGTTTGTGCTGCCAATCCAAACACAGAAATGTGGTGGCCAGCCTCCAGTTGTCTGTGCTGGACATGGAAGCCGTAAGGAAGCCCTGAGCCTCCTAGTAAGGGGGAAAGACTTGTCTCCACCTGACAGTCCTGCACTATAGGACCCAGCTCAAGATGGAACACCAAATGTCCAGGGGCTATCCTTGGTGTTGTCAAGGAAAAGATTTTAGCCTCACCCCAAGACCAGTGGCCTTTCAAAAGGTCCTTAGAATCACTTTTGGCAATGAAATAAAATTCTTCATATTTATCATACCTTAACTGTGTTGAAAAGAACTGTATGCCGAGTATGTCTTTTGGTACAAAATTAATGTATAGTTTTGTTCTGAAATTTTCTTTCCTACTGATGAATCCCCAATTAGCCTTGATGCTCCATTCATTAAGTCTGACTAAGAATTCATAATTATAAAAATGATTCATGGATAGATCAATCATGGAGACAGAGATTCCCACCGTCCCAACACGCATCTCTGCAGCATAGCAGCCCTTGCCACTCACCAGAGAGTCATTATTAACTAGCTTTAGAGAGATGATTTCATATTTCTCAAATGGCAAGTACAGACTAATCTGTATATTAGAATTCCATATATCATCTGTTAATCTGTTGGTCAGTATACTGCCCACCTTGCCACCAGGGTATTCTACAAGTGCACGGAAAATGTGGTCTTGGTAGTTGAACTGAGGAGTCATGAGCTGGAACTTCTCAAACCCAGACATGGGTGTTAAGATGGCTACCCACATGCTCCACTTCATGACAGGATCTGGATAACAGTGAATGTCCACCCTGCTCTGTTGGTCATCCTTGCCTCTTAGGTGTATCTTGAGCAGCTGTGTATTTTCATCTGATGGGAGCTGCATCTTGACACTAAGGTCCTGCAACATATCCCATGAAGTACCAATGTCAGCTTCTAAACTATATTCTTTTGAGAGATCATAGCGAGTACTTCCATGGAACTTAAGACTGAAATATTTCATTTCCAAACCAAGATGTCCATATTTTTTACTTATTTCTGAAGTGAGCACAAATCTGCATTCTGAGGAGGTGAATTTTATTTCCTGTGTTTTCCTCCAGTTTTTGTTATTTTCAATATGTATGTAAGTATCTGGAATAAAGAAGTTTGAAATTTCTACTGACAAATATCTTCTTTCATTATTATTTTCTAGATGTAATATAAACATTGTTGTCAGCCTGGGGTCAACACTTTCTATCTTAAATTTGATCTTCAGAGATTTTTTCCTCAGAGTGACATGAGCAGACACCTGGTGAAGCTGGCGAGTTCCATGTCTAATGGTAAGGTTGGCAATAAAGACATTGGGATCATCTTCACTCACTGAAGCTTCAATAAGGAGACTCTTGCCTTCTGTGAATCCTACCAGCTCACCTTCTACTTTAATATTAAAGATGCTTACATCGCTATTCATTTTTCCTTTTATAGTACAGTTCCCATATGGAAGCCATGAAGAATCACACTTCAGTTCTAAAGTATAGTTTGTGACATTTATAACCAAACTACAGGTATGTTCTTCATCTGCAATTCCAACCTGAATGTTTGTTTTGATGTTTCTCAACCACTGGACATTTACTGCCACCCAGTAATTGTCAATCCAGTTTGATTGGACTTTTCCCTCAAATTGCAGTTCATGGAGTTTTTTCACATAATGTAGAGTTCCAGAAGCTGCAATGAAGTGATGGCCATATGATGCTGTTGAATTAAAGGAAAAGGACAATTTTCTTCTAACCTCAAGACTCCCATTGATGGCCACTCCTTCCCAGGGCAGGTAAGGGGAATGCAACTCCAACTGGGCAGCAAATTTTTCTAGACTGAGCTGAGGCCACTTGATAGAAAGGGTGTGCCTGGTGGCCAAGTCTGGGAAGGAGACAGATAAATTGAAGGACTCCTCCTTTAGGATTAACTCAGCAGCACAAGACCACTCAGGGATGCTTATGGTCAATTGATGATGGGGATAAACTTCATCTCCATTTGTTGTTTCATATGTAACTTTATGAGTTTCTTCATGAATGAAAGCAAGTTCAAAAGCCCCTTCTTTTATGAAAAAGTTGAACAACGGGATTTTGCATGTTAACTTAACAGGATGTTCAAAGTAACTGCCTTCCAACTTTACCTCCATAGACAGATGCTTCTTGTTAATGTTACATGTTAGACTACTATTCAAATCAGTTAGTTCCTTGCCATGAGGCTTCCACTCTGTAGACGATGAAGCTTCAAGTGAAGTACCATCGTACGTCACAACAAAGTTCAAGTTGAAGGATTCCACCCATGTGTGTGCAAACTCAGACTGAACATTGATGTTTGCTTTTCTGTCATCAGGAGAGATGAGGTAGCTGAGAGAGACCTTCAAGGGAGCAAATATCTCACTCAAAGAAATGGAAGCTTCAGTATCAAGTTCTTGCCACATTTTCTTAGCTTCTAATGTCCATGTGAACTTGTTTAGTATAGGAAGAAGAACTTTTATCTTTCCTTGCTTTTTGGAAAACATTAGCTCAAGTGTGTGTTCAACATTGTTTGTTATGAAATTAATCGTGTAATCATGATTTTTTGGTTTCATACTGAATTCCATTTCAGCAGATTTAAAGCTACTGAAAGGAGTTCTAATCTGTGCAGCAACTTTGTATTTCCTTGAACTGAGATCACACTCAAACAAAACATATCCAATTTCAGTAGAGTCCTCTTTATATTCAGAAATTATTTTCAATTGCAGTGGTGAATAAACTGTTTTCATCACCATAGTGAAGTGGTTCCAGTGTGCAGTGACTGTGTACATGAGAGCTTCACTTTCCGTTCTCAGCGACATTTTGAGAGAGGCTTCAGATAACAGGCTCCATGGAGTCTGAACCTTTATGTCAAGATCCCAAAGCTCTGCCTCCACTTGAACCCTAATAGTGTTGGTCCATGTAATTTCTGCCTCTGCTGCAAGCCGGCCACCTTGTAAGGATCCAGATGCAATGAGGATGAAGGTCCTGTAGCCCTCCAGTGGAGTGTTGACAGATATTTCCAGAGAAAATGGATAAAGTTTATATTCACAAGTCATTTTCCACTTGTCTTTGTTCATAGTTACTGTAGCTTCAATATGGCTAGAGTTGAATTTTAATGAGACATTACACATTTCCAGGTCTGAATAAGAGCTTGTCAGACCAACAAAAGAGTCCACATTTCCATTTACTAATTTGAAAATGCCATTGAGTGTGATCCTCTGAGACCATTCCACAAAGGTGGTGCACATCACCTCAATGTTAGATCTGGCTAGTGAAAACTTGGCATCATATCCAAAGGTAAGCATAGGAAGTGATCTGAATGGGGTGAATAGTTCAAATTTCATCTTGGACTGATCTCTGGTTTGCATTCCTTGCACAAGAAGGTGAATTTTTTCTCCCCACTCAAAAGTCAGGGATGCCAGATCCATCATGGAAGTCATCCTTCCACGCAAATATTCTCTGATGTTGTATTCTGCATTGAAAATAATAGGTGAGTATGGGCTCTCAGATGAATAAAGGTACAACTGAAGACTTGAACTCTTCTTACTGACATAACCTTTAACACTGGCATTGTATTGCTTTTCTCCAACAGAGAGGGAGGCTGTGGCTTCTTGACCATCTCTGTGTAAGTATCTAGATTTGAGCATCATTGGCAGAGTCTCTGAGCTCTCAAGAGTAAGGTGAAGCTCATAACCATCATTGTGAGGTGTAAGGGAGCCACTCATATTAAGGTAGGTTTCCTTATTCCAGAAGAATTCAATTTCCACTTGATATAATGTAAGTTTAGCATTCAAATAGCTGTGCATATCATATTTCATGTCAAAGTTAATCATTCTAGGATTCACGGTGAGATATACAGTAAGCATTTCAGTTCCACCATATGTTATTGATGAATTTCCAGTGTACTGGTTGCCTATGTTTTCATAAATTAACTCCAACTTTCCATCTGTCCCAAGAACATTTCCTAATCCCATGAATTCTAGTCTGGTTACTTTATTATTGAGCTTAAGCTTTGACTCAGCACTCAAAGTGTAGTTATTAACAGAAAATTCAGAAGTAAGAAAGATGTGACCTGCCTGGTTAGTGTTGTATTTTGCAGTGAAGAAACTCTTGTGGAAAGATTGAAATGGCAGGTTCAGTTGAAGTTCTGTTAGCTTAGAATTTCCATATGGATTTACTTTGATCTTCAGTTCTCCTACATGATCACCATAAGTCACACTGGACTCCACAAGCCATGGCAACTCTTTGAAGGTCCACAATAGGGATCCTCTCATCGGTCGGAATAAAGGAGAGGTTAGGGAAGCTTTGAGTGAGCTCCAGCTTCTCCTGGGCTCTAGCTCCACACTAAAAATCAAGTTAGTTTGTTCAACTGAAGCAGTTAGACTTGTAGTGTAAACCTCCTTGAATTTATAATTGAAATCCAAGTTGAAGGTTGACAAGCCTCTAATGGGTATATTGCCTGTCATTGTAAAAGTCCCCACTTTCCGTTTTAGTTTAGGTACCAGCTTGAAATGAAAGTTATCAAAACCACACTTATACCAGGATGATAGAGTCCATGTGTTGACTTCATACTCAACATGCAGGTGATGAGTCAGAGTGAAGGATGATTCAAAAAGCACATCCAGCTCCAGTCTACTCCATGGTGATGGTACTCCCTGTGGCTGACTGTTCAATTGAGCAACAAGGGACAACATTGTTTGTTCACTTGTGTTGACTTTGGTTTCAAAAAAATATGACTGATCTTTTCTGCCAATATTCCAAGATCCATTTATGACTTTATATTTATTGATGTTTGTCTGAACTTTGAAAACTCCTGAGAGAGGCATTATATATTTTTTGAACTTCAAGACAGCATTTGCCTCTATTTCTTTATATTGTCCTTCAAGATTGAGTAAGTTTTTCCTAGGATAAAAATCATAACCAAAACTATACATTGTCTTGTTCACAGCCCAGTGAGGGTTATTCAGGTCAAGAATCAGCTTTGCAAAGTTGAAATTTCTTCCTCCTGTTATCTGGCATGAATAGTTTACATGTGCCTGGCTGTATTCAAACTGAATTAGTCCATTTGTTGATGTTGTGTATGGAATGTTACAAAGAAGGACATATTTTCCCAACCCAAAGTGTGATAGATCAAAACTGACATTGAAAGTTAAGTAATTTCTAAAGACTAGCCAGACTGCTTTCAAACTTATATCTCCCTCAGAAGAACTGAAGTGCATGGTAGCATGACTGGATACATCATATGCTGCACTTAAAGAAAAGTTGCCAAAACCTTCATGAGGAGTGAATACAATCATTGTTGTATTTTGCATGTTCCAGTTATTATTATGATCATGTGTGAAAGTAAATCCATAAAAATCTCCACTGGTGATTCCATTGATGTCAAATGTATATAAATTTCCAGGGGAATTTGAGTGAGGGAATCCCAGGGACACATGAAGAGTCTCAAGATGCTTGAAAGTTGTTTTAATTCTGAAGGAAGTTGAGAAACCTTCTATTTTGGCAAGGAATGAAGCCTCCATTTCCAGCTCCACCTCATCCTGAATGCTCTGTACAGAGAAGTGGTGATTATTTCCTTCAGTCTTGTGAGTAAGCTTGACATAGTAGTGCCTGAAGGAATGAAGGCTTGAAGTCATGTTGAAAGAGACAGATCTTTTGTCTGAGGATTCCTGGAGGACAATGCTGCCTTCAGCATTACCAATGGTGCTCATTATCTTGAAAGTTCCTTCCTTATTGTCTTCTAATTTATAAACAGTCTGAAGATCAGCTTGAGAAAATTTTGGTGATGAAGTAGAAAGTCCCAGATTTAGTTCTCCTCTTTTTTCTTCCATTTTTCCATTTGCTGTTAGTGTTGCAGTGAATGGAAGATAAGAAATTGAATGGCTATACGTAGCATTTAAGTCAAATTTACCATTTTGGAAGTCATGATAAGTTTTAAGGGACAGTAATGCCCTTTCATTGACTTCTATACTTATATCACTTTGATTAAACATTGCTGAATGTTGGTACAAGAAATGTGTCCAATTAGAAACAGGATTATAAGCATGGATCATAACTGAAGAGTCATTTCTTCCAGTCACTGATGACAGCTGCAATCCAAGAGAAAGCAGTGTATATACTTGTGCTTCACCTTTGAGATCAATATTAAAAAGTCTGGTAGATTCAGCCATTAATTCATACCTATATATATCACCATATTTTTCCAAACGACAGTGACTGGATGCATTAAAAGAATTCTTATCAATTTCATAACTGAAATGAAAGTCAAATAATTCATTTACATGGTTGTAAAGGACTTTGCTGGAGACAAGGACAAACTTGAATTCAGGATCCACTTTTCCTTCAATAGTGACATTATGGTTTTGCAGCAGCATCTCAATATTTACTCCATAGAATTGTTCCATTGATATTTTGAGGGACATGGTAGAATTTTCAAAGTCTTTGAAAGGCAACTTCAATGTTGAATAATATACAGAGTCATCCAAACTTGCTTTGGTATCAGATACAAGCCAATTCTTGTGTTCATTTAAGTCGATAGCCAGATAAGATTCTAGTTTGCGAGATGACACAGAGTATGTGAGGTTGAGGTTCGCCTTGAACGGTATGAAGACTTTGTTGTCCACTTCAAAGTTTACACGTGCTGGGGCGCGGGGACGTGGTGGGATGTAGGTCACATTGCCATTGAACTCAACCTCGTTAACTATGACTTTTGCATTAACTCCCACTCTTCTTCTACGCTGAATACCAATGACTCCTTTGATGTTCTGAATCATACTGAAGTCAGAGTTTAGATCAATCCTAATTAATTGCCCTCGTCGTCTAAAGATCCAGCTTATATCCCCTGTGATCAATTTGAATGATGGTGCATCTTCACTGACAACCTGACTGTCAATCTTAAACACATTGGCATCAACATGAGCCATAATTTGGTATTTCTTTCTGTTTCCTGGGATAATATGTGCCTTGAACTCTTTACTCTGGTGATTGTAGGTCATAAAAGCACCCCACTGAGGAGCTTGAAGGCCAGTAAGAGCGGTTACATTGCCATAAAACAAATTCTCATTTACAAGGATGTACAAAATAATTTCCTTTTTACCTAATATCTGTTGATGATGCATCAAAATATACTCATTCTTGTAACTGAGGCTAAAGTTATCATACAGCTCTAGCAATGCCTCTAAGTTTGTTCTGTATTGCCAGTCACCAATATATAATGTTCCTGAAAGGTTGCCATTAATAATACCTTTCTTCTGGCTGACATATGTATCCAACTCAGCCCAGTATTTTTCAAATCCTTCAAAATTAGTGTTTAGTTTTACACTTCCCAAGAAGGCATAGTCCTTGATCCTTGACATGTCTGCTACTATATGCAGCTGTCCATGCTTTACTAAGTCTATATTCCCAAATCTTACACTGAAAGTGAATAAGCCATCAAGTTTTGGATAGATCTCAGTAAATTTACTTCCAAAAGTGAAGATGTCAATGCCATCCTTTGTCACATTGAGGCGGAGGTTTGGCAGGGAAGAGGGTCCAGGGTCACGGGTGAGTGATGCCTTCCATTCCTCCAGTGGGCCTTGGATCACACAGCTGAGCAGCTCTCCAGCATTGTGCAGGGAGGTCACATACACCAGATAATCACCAGTCTCCACTTCAAACTCTCCACTCAGATTTGAATTGAAGAGCAGATTTGTTTCAAAATCAAAATCATTACTTGGAATGTTCACCATGAAAACAAAGTGAAACTGTTCAAAATCCTGTGTCAATTCACTTCTACTGAGCATTAGTTTTTGTTCTCCCTTTAGATAGAATTCACCATCAACAAATATCTCTGCAGTTACAATATTTTCATTGCCAAATTTGTGCCTCCAGTGCACATCAATGGCACTGAAATATGAGGAGGAAATATTTAGGGAAATATTAGATTGGTACCAGTTGAAAGGTTCAGGAGTTTTCAGACTTAGTTCAGCCAGTGATGAGTCACCATAAGCTACAATAAACTCTGTCTCTCGCAATGTACTAACTGTTACCGAAGAAAATTCTGATTTTATTTCCTTAGTCCATGGCGATTTAATTGAAAATTTCCACTTCATAGGAGAAAGAGAAGGCATGACATTCAGTGATATCTTGCTTTCTATAACATCCTCCCTATTTGGAAAGACAATGCTTAGCTCACTCTGCCAGTCAGTGAAGTGGTGTGCCTGCAGCTGGTGCTCCACCCTCAGCAGGCTTGTGCTGTGAGATGCAATCAACTGAGTGTGATAGTCACTGATGCCTTTGATGAAAGAAAAACTGAAGTCTATGGGATTTTCAAGCTTACTTATGACAGAAATATGTCCTGTGGCACTCTGGGGAACAAAGTTCTCATCCCATGTACTTATGATCTTACAAGTAACCCTTACCACATTGGCAGAGAATTCCAGCTCATTTCTGAGTTCACCCTTTGTGAGCCTGTGGCCAAGATCCATTGCCACTTGAAGGTATTCATGATCTAGTCGAAAATTAGCATTCAGATCAGAACTGTTCACAAAAATAACACCCAAGTCTGCACTGACTGTGTTCACTGGATGCCATGCTGAATGGAAATCAAGGGTCATGTTGAGTCCGTGGTTCCCGTGAAGGTGTGACACATTCATGAATAATGGAGAAGTCCAGGGAGTCTGAAGATCAAGTGTTCCTCCATAAATCTTAGTATTGTCTTCAAGAGCATTCTTGCCAGACACTGTAAGAGATGCTTGGTTTTCCATTCCTCCTATAAGTTTCAAATCAAAGTGCGTTTCTGAACTGCTATAGTTTGCAAGAAAATGAAAAGGTGATGACAACAATGGAGAGGTGAATTCTATATCCAGTGATTTCTTGGCATGAGTGTTGCCTAAGACAGTGACAACCTGCAGGTCCCATGGGTCATGTTCTTGTGTGAGCTTGACAGCAGCACCTGTAAGATATTTCTCATGGACATACTTGTGGTACAGGTGAATGTGAGAGTCACAGTTGCCATGTCCAGCTTCATACTGCAGCTTCACATCAAAGAGCTTTACAGAGTCTCCCAGCTGAGCTTCCCCACGAACCTGTCATGTAGGAGGGCATTGCTCTTAGTACCGTATTTTATTTTGAAAATTTTTCTTTAAACAATTAGCAATTTAAATATGCACATACACACACACATACACACACTAATGAGGGATACAGAAGATTAAAGGAAATATATCTTAATTTTGGTGATAAAAAAAAATCCAAACAAGTTCGTCAGAGAGAGAGAAGAGAGAGAATTGGCCAAAACTATTATCAAACAGATCCAGGACAGCACACAGGAGTTAGACCAGGAAGTGGAGGAAGTGATTAGGTTGGGGAGATTTAGTGAAGGGAGTAAGAGACCAATGAAAGTGAGAATGAGAAAGCAGGTAGCGGTGGAGGAAATTATGACAAGGAAAGGGAAGCTGGTTGATGATACTGAATTTAAGAATACAGGCAAACCCGCAACGAGTATTTACACAATGAATTTTCGCCACAACAAATGCTTTGTTTTATTACCCTGAAATCACATAATGAACACCAAGTTTGAAAACACAGCCGAATCACCACCATCACCATCCATTGCTGCGTCCAAATTTGACGTGTTCAAATTTTTTATTTTATTATATATATATATATATATATATATATATATATATATATATATATATATATATATATATATATATATATTTGGATTTAAAAAAGGCTTTTGACAAGGTACCTCACATGAGACTGCTATGGAAATTAGAGATTTATGGAGGACTGAAGGGAAAAGTGTTAAAGTGGATGGAAAACCACTTGAGATGGAGGGAGATGAGAACGGTAATAAGGGATGCAAAGTTGGACTGGTTGGTGATTGAGAGTGGAGTCCCACAAGGTTCAGTGCTGGCACCAATACTTTTCCTTGTCTATATTAATGATATGCCAGAGGGAGTAAACAGTTATATTAATTTGTTTGCGGATGATGCTAAGTTGTGTAGGTGTGTGAAGAGTGAAGAAGATTGTGAAATTTTACAGGCAGATCTGGATAGGATTTGGGAGTGGAGCAAGAGGTGGGAGATGGAATTTAATCTGAGCAAAAGTCATGTGATGGAGATGGGGAAGAGTGGAAGACGGCCAAGAGGGTCATATAAGATGGGTGAAGGAGTAGTGTTGAAAAAGGTGGAAAAGGAAAAGGATTTGGGAGTGATAATACAAGACCATGGGCAGTTTGAGGCTCATATTGACAAGATGTTTGGAGAAACATATAATTTGATTAGAAATATTGGATTAGCCTTTCATTATATGGATAAAGATATGATGAAGAAATTAATTAGTACGGTAATTAGACCAAGATTGGAATATGCTGGGGTGGTTTGGTCCCCTTATAAAAAGAAGCATATAAGGAAGTTGGAGAGATTGCAGAGAATGGCAACAAAAATGGTTCTGGAATTGGCAGAAATGACCTATGAGGAGAGATTAAAAGAAATGAATTTGCTTACCTTGGAACAAAGAAGAGAAAGAGGAGATTTAATACAGGTTTATAAACTGTTGAACGGTCTGGATGAAGTGGATAATGAGCAAATGATGTTGAGAGAGGAAAATTTAAATAGAACTACGAGATCGCATAGTAAAAAGATAGCCAAAGGAATATGCTTGAAGGATGTAAAGAAATATAGTTTTCCACAAGGATGTGTGGAGGTGTGGAATAGTTTGAGTGAGGAGGTGGTGTCAGCGAGGAGTGTGCATAGTTTTAAAGGAAAGTTGGATGTGTGTAGATATGGAGACGGGGCCACACGAGTATGATACCCAGGCCCTGTAAAATTACAACTAGGTGAATACACACACACACACACACACACACAAGGAAGACAAGAGGGCATGGTATAAAGCTAAAAAAGGACAAAAACAGAGGGGATTTCAAAAGGAACAGCTTCCCACACAGAGTGGTGGATACAATGAATAGACTGGACAGAGAGGTGGTGTGTGCTGAGATGATTCGCATCTTAAGAGTAAACTGGATAATATGAGATACAGAGACGGGACCCTAAAAGCATAGCTCCCTTACATATGTATGGTTTGCAATTCACAAAAAAGGTAAATAAATCCAATCTAGTGAAAAATAACAAAACTAAGCAACTAATACATAAATGCAAGATATAAAATAGTATTACAAAACTAAAAGTACACTTTTCACAACAAAGATCTGCAGATACAAAAATAAGATCTACCTTAATCTCCTCAACTTCAAACTGAATAAAGCTGAGTTGTGATGAATCACTGTGAGTCTCTACAACAAGTGCTGCAGAGTGTAGTCCAGCAAGAGGTGTAGTGAGATTGACAATGAGGCTGACTGAATCATTGGAGAACCAGCCATCATACTGCTTCAACTTGAAGTTTCCCTCATATTTGTGTCCATTGGAGATGGTGGAAACCTGTATCATATGATAAGAAAAAAGAGTTCATTATGAAGGTTCAGCTGAGTGTTACTGAAGGAGAGAAAATAGTTAATAGTCACACTGAGTCCATATTAATCACATTCACAACTGCAGCTCAACTGACATTGAGTTCTCTGGTGATTCCGTCATATGCATGTGTGAGTGTGAAGTCTGTGGTGAAGGACCTGGTGGAGGGGAGGATGATGGTGACTCGTGCTGAGCCTTCCACGTGATGTTGGTGTGGACGACTGAGAGAACCAGACAACTTCACCTCGCTCTTCAGTAGTCTGAGGCTGCCACTAAAACTTTCATTCCTGTAGATCAAAATGTTTTACTTGAAGTATACAGGAGTTACCAACTTTATAGCCATCATACAGTAATGAGGCATCTCAAAAACTTCCAAACAGTAAAGACTAATTGGATTCTTCAGTGGTGTTTCAGCAATTTTACACTAACAGTGTGTGTGTGTGTGTGTGTGTGTAATTCACTGTAATTCACTGTTTGATCTGCTGCAGTCTCTGACGAGACAGCCAGACGTTACCCTACGGAACGAGCTCAGAGCTCATTGTTTCCGATCTTCGGATAGGCCTGAGACCAGGCACACACCACACACCGGGACAACAAGGTCACAACTCCTCGATTTACATCCCGTACCTACTCACTGCTAGGTGAACAGGGGCTACATGTGAAAGGAGACACACCCAAATATCTACACCCGGCCGGGGAATCAAACCCCGGTCATCTGGCTTGTGAAGCCAGCGCTCTAACCACTGAGCTACCGGACCGTGTGTGTGTGTGTAATTCACTGTTTGATCTGCTGCAGTCTCTGACGAGACAGCCAGACGTTACCCTACGGAACGAGCTCAGAGCTCATTATTTCCGATCTTGGGATAGGTCTGAGACCAGGCACACACCACACACCGGGACAACAAGGTCACAACTCCTCGATTTACATCCCGTACCTACTCACTGCTAGGTGAACAGGGCTACACGTGAAAGGAGACACACCCAAATATCTCCACCCGGCCGGGGAATCGAACCCGGTCATCTGGCTTGTGAAGCCAGCGCTCTAACCACTGAGCTACCGGGCCATGTGTGTGTGTGTGTGTGTGTGTGTGTGTGTGTGTGTGTGTGTGTGTGTGTGTATTTACCTAATTGTATTTACCTAATTGTAACATACGGAAAAGAGCTATGCTCGTGTTGTCCCGTCTCCATATCTATTAATGTCCAGCTTTTCTTAAAATCATGAATATTCCTTGCGTTGACCACTTCCACGTCTAAACTATTCCATGCTTCCACCCTTCTATGAGGAAGCTATATTTTTCACATCTCTCCTATAAGTGGCCATTTTAGTTTTTCCCATGCCCTCTCGACATTCTTCCATTCCACATACACAGATCTTCCCTATCCATTTTTTCCATGCCAATCATCACTCTGTATATTGCTATCAGGTCTCCCTTTCTCTTCTGTTTTCCAGGGTTGGAAGTTGCATTCTTTTCAGTCTGTCTTCATAAGTCAAATCTCTTAAGTCAGGCACCATTTTCGTTGCAGCCCTCTGTACTTTCTCTAGTTTCCTTATGTGTTTCTTTAAGTTCGAGCCCACTGTATTGTTGCATATTCAAGCCTCGGTCTTATCATTGCAGTAATTATTTTCTTCATCATTTCTTCATCTAGATATACGAACGCCACTCTTATGTTCCTCAATAAGTTCAATACTTCTCCAATTATTTTGTTTATATGTCTCTCTGGCGATAGGTCATTGGTAATTGTCACCCCAAGGTCTTTTCTTCATGACTGGTTTTATGTCTTCATTTCCTATCTTGTACATACTCCTGATTCTTCTTTCACTCTTGCCAAACTCTATTTTCTTGCATTTTGTCGTGTTGAACTCCATTTGCCATGTACAGCTCCATTTCCATATTCTGTCCAAGTCTTCCTGGAGTAGTTCGCAATCTTTGTCACATCTCACTTTTCGTAACAATTTTGCATCGTCTGCAAATAGGCTCACATAACTGGACACCCCATCCACCATGTCATTTATGTAGACTGCGAACATTACTGGTGCCAACACTGATCCCTGTGGAACTCCACTCTCCACCAATCCCCATTCTGATGGTCTGTCCTTAATTATTGTTCTCATTTCTCTTCCTACCAAAAAGTCTTCCATCCATTTTTAGTGTGTGTGTGTGTGTGTGTGTGTATTTACCTAGTTGTAGTTTACGGGAGGGAAGCAAGTTCATATTGACCCGTCTTTATACTTTGTTTCGTCCAGCTTAGCTTTGAAACTGTAAACACTGACTGCATTTACTATGTCTATATCTAATCCATTCCAGGTGTCCACAGCTCTATGAGGGAAACTGTACTTCTTAATGTCTCTTATACAATGCACCTTCTTCAATTTCTTCCCAGGTCCCCTTGTAGTCCTTGTTTCCAGGTTTAAAAAGTCACCATCCACTTTATCCAGGTTATTAACCATTCTATAAATACCTATCAAGTCTCCCCTTTCTCTCCTACTTCCAAGTGTTGGAATTTCCAGTTTTCTCAACCACTCCTCGTAAGCCAAATCCTTCAGTTCCGGTACTAACTTGGTGGCTGCCCTTTGCACCCTCTCCAATTTTCTAATATTCTTCTTAGTGTGAGGGGACCACACAATCGCCGCATACTCCAGTCTTGGTCTTATCATAGATTTAATTAACTTTTTCATCATATCAGCATCCAAATATGAGAAGGCCATTTTAATTCTCCTTAACAGATTTGTTACTTCTCCCATGATTTTATTTATATGGCTATCTCTGTAATTGTCACCCCTAAATCCACTTCCTCTTTAGACCTTTCCAAACTAAAATTTTCCATTTTGTAATTGCCATGTACTCTCCATTTACTTTTTCCAAATTTCATGACTACACTTATTCAGATTGAATTCAATTTTAGAGATGTACCGATGCATCGGTATCGGTATTGGAATCGGCGGTATCGGCCCATTTTTTGTGTATCGGTATCGGTATCGGCTTATTTTATGCCGATACTTACGATACCTAAAAGAAATTTACTACTTAGTGATATATTCGATATAAGATATTGATGATACCAAATTAATATAATACGGCGTATTAAGTTTCCGTGGTGATTACCGTATGTCATAGAATACTGTTTTCTGTGGTAATAAGCCACAACCTCTAAATTGGACGTGTATGAAACGCGTATAGGCTGAACTCCGGCACCCTGTCACACTGTCGGTCATGTCATGAGTCACCACGCATTCTCACTGTCTCTCAGTCAGATGCTGCTCCTCCACCCACACAAAGTTCACACAGGTGAAAAGCTTATGTTTATGAACTATAATGTCAAACTTCAGATATTGAGAATCCAACAAAATGATTTGGTATGTGTATATATATATATATATATATATATATATATATATATATATATATATATATATATATATATATATATATATATATATATATATATATATATATATATATATATATATATATTCAAACATTTTACATTAGTGTAAATAACAGCATATTCTTATTTTATTTACAATTAACAGTGCTAGTGCTAGCCTTTTCCAAGATATCATACTGGAATAGGTGGAAGCTCGAATTATATATGTGTATTAATTTCAATGCAAGTTTAATTTTTGAGTTACTTGTGTTAACCTAAGGATGTAAAAATTCCATAACTACGAAAGTAACGATTATGTTTTGTAATCATGTGCATTATGTATAATTTGTTGCATATTAATTATTTAAGATCATAGCAATACACTAGAAATTTAGAATAAACTAAACTTTTTTCTATTTAATTGAAAAGATTAGGTGAAAGTTGATTTTTCTGAATTGGTCTACTAATGTCAAAGGATGTCAGATTTAATTAAAGAGAAACATACACAACAAAATGAGTTACTTTTGCTAATATTTTGTGTCTGTTTTACAATTTTAATAATTTTAAAAATATTTTTGATCGCCAAAATATCATGAATAAAATTAATAATGAAAATGCACAAGACCAAATGGTCGCTAAAGGAGTAAGAAGTAAGAATTTAAAATAATTGACAAGAATCAGAAGACTGAGAAGATATTCACTCCAATTACTGAGTAATATACCTTTGCAAATGGCTTCAAAAAGCTTCTAGAATTGCTCCTATTTCACAAACATTCTCAGAAGGACTTACAGCATCCCCTAAAACAAAGCCTCCCATCTGATAACGCTCGCCGTCCACCAACTCATCCTGGTGTCCAGTGCAGTAATCACTATAAGAAGTAGTATCAGTATCGGTATCGGTGGTATCGGTGTTGGTAGTAGTATCGGTATCAACCCAATTAGGTGGTATCGGTATCGGTATCAGAATCGGCCAAAATTTTGGTATTGGTACATCTCTATTCCATTTGCCAAGTTCTGCTCCATCTACCAATTTTATCACGGTCCTCTTGCAGTTTTATACAGTCATTTATATTTTTCACTCTCCTCATTATCTCGGCATCATTCGCAGACAAATTGATATGACTCTCAATTCCTTCAGGCAAGTCATTCACATACAAGCCAAACATGACTGGTCCCAACACCGATCCTTGAGGTACTCCACTAGTGACCTTTAGCCAGGAAGAACTACTATTTCTTATCACTGCTCTCATTTCCCTTTCACTAAGGTAATCCTTCATCCATTCCAATAATTGTCCTCCAAATTCCCCATTGTTCTTAATTAATCTTCCATAGTAGCCTTTTGTGTGGTACCTTGTCAAAAGCTTTTTTTAAATCTAGGTAGACACTGTCTATCCAACCATCCCTTTCCTGTACAGCATCTATTACTTTTGAATAAAACAACAACAAATTTGAGGAGCATGACCTTCCTCTTCTGAAACCAAACTGACAGTTTGTCAACACATTGCTGCTTTCTAGGTGTTCCATTCAGGCGTCTTTAATAATTTTCTCACATAGCTTCCCCACAACACTCGTCAGCAATACTGGTTTATAATTTAAAGGGTCTTCCCTACTACCACTTTTATACAATATAGGTACAATGTTTGCTCTTTTCCAGTCCTTCGGTACTTTCCCTTGCAACAACGATGTCTTCACCAGGCTATGAATCTTTTCTGCCAACTTTCCCTACATTCTTTCAGTGTCCAATTTGAAATTCCATCTGGACCAGGTGCCTTATTTACATCTAGATTTTCCATCAGTCTCATAACATCCTCCTGATTTACCTCTACTCCAATTAGTTTATATCAATCCAATTCATTATCTGTTAAGTCAAAGTCTCCTTCAGTAAAGACTGTTTGAAACCTTTCATTCATCACCTCAGCCATTTCTTGTACTTCTTCATATAGTTTTCCATCAACCCTCAGGCCAGTTATACCCTCTTGTTTCTTCATTTTTCCATTTATATGTCTATATAACAGTTTTGGGTTACTTTTACATTTGTCCATTATATCCTTCTCATAGTTTTGTGTGTGTGTGTGTGTGTATTTACCTAGCTGTATTGTACAGGGTTCGAGCAGGACTCTTAGTGTCCTGTCTCCATGTCTCCATTTATCCAATTTTCCCTTAAAGTTATGCACATTATGTGCTGTAACAACTTCATTATTCAATGCATTCCACTTCTCCACAGTTCTGTGTGGAAAACTATATTTTCCAATATCCTTCACACACTGCCTCATCCTTCATGTATCTTATCTCCCATCTCATATTACCTCTTTCCTCTCTAAATCCAGAAAAATCCTTGAACGTATTATCATCACTCAGTCTCTTCAGGCCAACTGGTGTTTTGACAAACTTTTGGTTTTCAAAACAAGGCATTTATTTTGGTCCCATACGTCTGGCAGCGCCACCTAGTTTCGCCTCTCCTTGCTCATTCCGTTCTATACAGTATCCAAATCTTGTTTATTTTGGAGACAAGAGAACCCCATGGCCCCCTCTTCCCCCTGTACATACATCTAGTTCAGGCTGCAACGCCTGCTGAAGTGTTTCCCCTGGGGGCTGTTTTTGTAAGTCTTGTTGGTACGGCTTCTTGACAGTGTGTGTGTATTTACCTAGTTGTATTGTACAGGGTTTGAGCGAGGCTCATAGTGTCCTGTCTCCATATCTTCACTTATTTAATTTTTCCTTAAAGTTATGCACATTATGTGCTGTAACAACTTCATTATCCAATGCATTCCATTTTTACACTGTTCTGTGTGGAAAACTGTATTTTCCAATATCCTTCACACTGCCTCATCCTGATCTTTTCATGTCCTCTTGTCCTTCCATCTTCTGCCAACAGCACCAGGTCTTCTTTGTCTATCTTTTCAATGCCCTTGACTATCTTGTACATTGTTATTAGTCCCCATGTTCTCTCCTATCTTGTAAGGTTGGCAGTCCCATTTCCTTCAGTCGTTCTTCATATATTAGGTCCTTTAATTCCGGCACCATCTTTGTAGCAATCTTCTGTATCCTTTCCAATTTTCTTATATCCTTTTTAGACCTCAGAGACCATACCACTGCTGCATATTCCAGCCTTGGACGTATCATGCTTGTGATGATTTTTTCATCATATCTTTGTCCATGTATTGAAATGCCACTCTTATATTAGTCAACATTTTATATGATAGTCCAAATATCTTGCTTATGTGTTTTTTGGGGCTCAGATTTTCCTGTATGATCACTCCCAGAACTTTTTCCTATTTAGTCTTCATTATTTGTTCCTCTCCTATCAAATAGTTCCATACTGGTCTTCTCTTACTCTTTCCTAGTTCCATTATGTGACATTTCTTGGCATTAAACTCCAATTTCCACTTCCTGGTCCACTCATAGATCTTGTTTATATCTTCCTGCAACAGCAGACAGTCCTGTCTCATTTTGATAACTCTTAATAGCTTTGCATCATCAGCAAATAAATTTATATAACTGTTTACCCCAATGTGAATGTCATTTACATAAATCTGAAACATAATTGGGGCTAATATTGAGCCTTGTGGTACTCCACTAGTTACTTTACCCCAAGATGAGTACAGTAAGTCCTTGTTTTACACTAGAAATGCGTTCCTCAAAAAGCTATTGTAAACCGAAATTAGTGTAAACCGAACCCGTTTTAACATGTATTAGATAGGAATACATTCCAGCTCAGTATGAAAGTCAATCGAAAAAAAGTAAACAAACATCCATCTCAACCTTCAAGGTTTCAATAATAGACAGGGCCTTTTCTGAAATGAGGCTCAACGAGAGTGGGGCATGCTGGCGTGTTTGGCTGTCTATCCAAATTTTATGTAAACCCTCCATCCGATCCATAATGGGTTCCCGATGTTTTGTCAGCAATTTTACCTGCAAGCTTGAAGCATTAGCTGCTGCCTCCTTAACACTTGAAGCATTCCTCAAAACAGTAGCAACTGTTGACTGTGGTAAATTCAGGGAATGGCTTATGGCTGACAAGCCTTCCCCAAGTTCTTTTCTCTTGACTATATCAAGCTTCATTTCCAACGTTAAACTTTTCCTGGCTCGTTTAACCTTACTCACTTCTTCAACAAGGTCCAAATTACGTTTCGGTGACATTTTGTACAAGAATTGGTCTTAAATGTAGAGAATAATGTAAGTAAATCACTGAGCACAGTCTCACTGTTATTCGTCGTGGTGGTGCGAAAGTGACTGGTTTGTTGTTGGTCTGACTTGGTCCCAGTGCAGCGCCACAATCACAGGCGGTGGAAATTTAAAATATCCTAAGTGCAATTTTTTTATCATAAATTGAAAAAATGGTAGTAATTGTCAATTATCGTATCTGCGAATTTATCGTATACTAAACTAGTATAAAACGAGGACTTACTGTATGTATCTCTGATCACAGTTCTCATTTCCCTGTCCTTCAAATAATCTCGTGTCCATTGTAGCAAAGTTCCTCGCAGGCCTCCTTTGTTCTCTAGTTTCCAAAGTAGTCTTCCATGAGGGACTTTATCAAAAGCCTTTTTAATATCCAGCTATAATGTGTCCACCCATCCATCTCTGTTTTAAGTCCTGCAATAACTCTCAAGTAGAAGCTTAATAAGTTTGATACACATGATTGCTCTGTCCTGAACCCAAATTGTCTGTTCAATATGACTTGCTCCTCTTCTGGAAATTTAACCCATTTTTCTTTGATAATTATCTCACACAACTTCCCCAAGACACTTGTAAGTGATACTGGTCTGTAGTTTAGTGGTTCAGTTGCCTTTACTAATCTAAATATTGGTATTATGTTGGCCCTCTTCCATTTTAGTGGAACTTTCCCTTCATTTACTGAATTTGTAATTATTTCCCAAATTGGATGCAGTAGTTGCTCTTTACATTCTTTTAACACCCAGCCTGATACACCATCTGGCCCCATTGCTTTACTGACATCCAACTTATTCAATAATCTTCCAATATCCTCTTTGTGCACTGCGATCTCCTGTAATCCTTGGCAATGCCATGTCCTATTAGGTTCTGTGAAATCTTTTGCAGTGAACACCGTTTTGAATCTCTCATTCATTATTTCACACATTTCCTTCTCTGTTTGGTATATCTTCCCTTCTTGAATGATTTTTTTCAATTGTTTCCTTGTTCTTTGTTTTGCCGTTTATAAACTTGTAGAAAACTTTGGGTTCGTCATTGCTTTTGTTCACCACATCTTTCTCAAAGTTGCTTTTTTCCTCTCTCCTTACTCTAATACATTCATTTCTCGCATCTTTGTACTGCCGTCTGTTATAGTCATTTCTCTGTTTTATGAGTTTTTCCCACACTTTATCTTTTGCCTTTTTAAAAGCTTGTATGCATCTAGCATTGTACCAAGCATGTATTATTTTCTTCACTCTATAAACAGGTACAATTTTACGTCAGCAAATCACACCTCTGCTAGACGTCGCTTTGCCCATGAGATACACTTTGTTGCTACACACCACCAGTTGCTGAGTTGACTTCATGCTGACCAGACGTCCTACACCTACGAGTTTGGCAGCCTTCTTCCTGTGATCCTTCTGGAGCGGAAAGGCTTTGCCACAGCCTGTGACCCATTTTGGGGCTGGCTGCAACACCACCATTTAGGAGTGGGAGTTCATGACTCTCACTGTGTCGATACCAGTCGTCACCGCCATCTTGCTGCCGTCGCCATGTCGGATGTACCAGGCGGCAAACAGCTTTCGAGCATGGAGGACAATTCTGACCATGGAAGGCATGTGAGGAAAGGTTCTTCGCATGGAAAAGGCTCCAGGTGTGACTCTTCCCAACAGGAAGCTACTAAGGGTGTACATAAACATCCCCGGGGTTACGCCTCTGGTAACAGTGACGAATCTGCTACCCAACACTCTCCCTTGCCTTCTAACTCATGGGATGAGGCAAATACAGTAAAGTCCCGGGTTACGTCGGTCTCGAGTTACGTCAAACTCGTAGTTACGTCAGTCCACTATAAGGCAATTTAAGATTAAAAAAATTGAAAATTTATAAATCATAAAACACGGGATTTATTGTTATTGTTGGTGGTTGCCCGTCACACCGCCCGCCTCACGCTTGAATACAATAACACCCTGCCTCAGTTCCACCACACCGTCGCCCCTGGCAAGAGTGTTATCCTACTTCTGTGTTTACTGACTCAAGTTCTTAGTATCTTGCTTAATGGCACCAAAGAGAAAACTCCTTAGTGACAGCAGTGATGCTAAGAAAAGGAAAACCATTACACTACAAGAAAAAGAGGATGTAATTAAAGACATGAGAAGGGAGGCAGCAGCTGTGTGTGAGGGAGTGAAGAAGAAAATGGGAAGCCCGTTACCATGACAACGGGAAGGTTGACGATCTTGAGGGTTCGCGCACCCATCACAACAATAACAACTCCGGAGCCTCGCCTGGGCCACACGACACTCGCAGCTCACTTGCACCATCTGCGCCTGTCTGCTGATCCCTATTGCCCTTTCCTATTGCATTTTCTGTCCCGCTGCCCACGCTTCTACTCCCACCGCACTGCACTACGCTCCCAGCTGTCTGCCCTGGGCGTCACAACATTCGACCTGCCCAGCCTCCTGGCGGCCTCAGGGCCACCCCTCTCGGCAACCTGCAGTCCTTCGCGTTCATGGCCTAATCAACAACAAAAACAAACTTGTGTTTCATATTCCTAAATAGTTGTAAATAATATAACAATATAACCTTTAACTTACCTGAATGATGACCATAAACAATGATTGGTTGAAAACTCGATAATATGCTTTGAAATGTACGGAAACTCGAGTTACGTACAAAATCGACTTACGTCACATTTCAGGAACGTAACTCTGACGTAAACCGAGACCTTACTATACTCTGCCCTGGTCCATGGTGATGGAAGCTTTGGCTGCATTACATAGTGATATGGACAAATTAAAGGAAGAGAGGAGATTGGGCCCCAGCTGTGGTGCTGATGACACCAAAGCTTCAGATGGTGTAAACATTAGGCGAGCTGGCCAGGAAGTGCCTCCTTCGAACTCACCCACTGGGTTTTCTGGTTTTACTCCAGCCATGCATTGTCTTTCTTCTGGTGATAGTGACACTCAGGACGACGTGCAGCCTGATAGTGTCCTCCTGCAGTGCGCCAGGGCTTACGGTCCTGTGGACGAGGTGTCTGCTGGCATTGACAAGCATGTCGCCGATATGGTTAACCATGTGTTTGACAACGGCTTGCGAGAGGAAAAGTACATAGAGATTTTGGATGACGTTGCAACCAAGAAAGCCGACTTCCGTATGAAAGACGTCAGTAAAGACATTATCAAGGCTGCCACAATTTTGACGAAGTCCCTGATGGTGCTAGACAAGATTGCCCAGACTGGACAGCCAGATGTAGCCAATGAAGTGGGCATGCTTAATGGTGCTCTGGCACTACTGGGTAATGCTAATCATAAAAACAACTTGGCACACCGGTTCATCATCAAGCACGAAATCAACCAGAAGGATGCTTTCCTGTGTTCAGACAAGGTGCCCATGACTCGTCTTGTGTTTGGTGACGATGTCTCGCAATCTGCCAAGCACACTGAGGAGTCCGAGAAGTTAAGGAGTAAGATTGGGACAAGGAAACCACTCCCTACGTGGATGTTCGGTGCTAGCAAGTTTAGAGGCTCTTCTGGAAAAATGCCATAGAGAGGTTTTATGTCCAGGTTCCACCCATATGGTCAATGGACATTTGGACACCGGAGTGAGCACTGGCAAACCTCACAGCAAGGTTGAGACGCAAAAAACTCCCGAAGCCGGGGTCACAATCCCCGGCAATAACTGAGGTGAGTCATCAATTCCAAGCTGGCAAACTTCACAATTTTGTGCATGAGTGGCATAACATTACCAGTGATCCAAATGTTTTAGATATTGTTGAAAATTGCCATCTTGACATTAATGTTGCTAACATTGGTCCCTTATTTGCTGAGGAAATTGAGTATGTATTCTGTGAAGAGGAAAAGAGATTTGTTTGCCAGGAAATTGTATAGCTGTTAGATCTTAAGGTTATCAAGGAAACATGGAGACAGGAGGGACAAATTCTTTCTCCTATTTTCTTAACGAGGAAAAAGGATGGTGGCTTTAAGATGATCCTTAACCTAGCAAAACTTAATGAATACATCGATTACAAACACTTCAAAATGTAAAACTTTGAACAGGCGATTCGACTCGTTAACAGAGGTGTTTACATGGCCTCTGTTGATCTACGACATGTCTACTATTCTTTCAAAATAGCTGAAGAGCAACAACAGTTTCTGTGCTTTAAATGGCAAAGGAAAATTTATCAGTTCACTTGTCTCCCTAATGGAGTTGCAGAAGGTCCCTGTCTGTTCACTAAATTAATAAAGCCAGTTTTTGCTGTACTAAGAAAGAAGGGACATATCATCACGAGTTTCATTGATGATACTCTTATTTGCCACAGTACTTTGATGGATGTTGTGAGAGTGTGCAGGCCACTGTTGACTTGCTCAGCAAATTAGGTTTCTGTATTAATGATGACAAATCGGTCTTGGTACCCACAACATGCTTGGAGTATTTGGGGAACATTATAGATTCAGAGACCATGACAGTGACATTACCTGAGCGGAGGAAACTCAAAATAGTGCAAAACTGTGATGAATTGTTTCATGGTGACAGAGCAAAAATCCAGAAGGTGGCCAGAGTCATTGGGCTTTTAGTTGCAGCTATTCCAGCAGCAGAGATGGGGAAACTGCATTATAGGAAGTTGGAATCTGCTAAGATTATAGCTTTAAGGGGACTGTCTGGTGGCCATGGTATCGAAAAATCTGAAAAATATAAAAAATCCCCAAAACACCACCAGAGTACCTCACAACATAGTGATGGAGTATTTTGGGGAAATATGCTAAAATACATGGGGTATTTAAACTTTAAAGGGCCCCTGCTATGCCCACCGCAGCACGAGGTTTCTCCCCCCCACCCTCTGTAACATAAATGATGATAATAAGCACGGAAAAAGCCATGAAAAGTGTTTTTTTTTGGTAAGGAAAGGTGGGCGCTGGCAACTTAGTACTATGGCGTACACAGGAACACACCCTCTCCCCTTCCATTTCAGTGTCCATGTGACTGTGATGGGAGGAGGATGTATTGAGTATCTCGCCCGTTGTTTCACACCTTGCAAGCCACAATCCAGCCTATTTTACCTGCTTTTTTTGCCTTACAGTGTCTAAACAAACGGTGCAAGGAGAAATTACAAGTTGTACCGACCATGCACGGATGGGAGACACCCTCGCCTTCGAGCGACTAATACCTACAGTCATTGTAGGGGCAGCCAGGTGCCATATGAGTCTTACAGAATATTCTAAATATGCCTAAAAAACATATATGATGCACATGGTGGTGTATGAGCACAAAATATCCAACCCAAATAAATGTACAGGGTCATAGAGGACGAAAATGACATTTCTGGGATTTTTTGCCTTTTTCTCAGTTTCCACTTTTTTATCATTCAAATTGTATCTTCTCCCACATTTCTCAACAGATTTTCAATTTTGAGATATCATTTTGAAGCTCAATGAAGGTGCTACATTTCCATCTCATAGAATTTGGAAAAAATTATTTTGTGCCGCAATGGAATTTTATAAAAAAATAAAAAATTAAAATAAATAAAAAAAAATCATAATGGCCTTCAAAACCAAAAATTCAAAATTCTATGAGATGGAGAGTTTTGTTACACCACATATTTCATATATGTACCGGCAGAGTTGAAATCTGCCCTCCAGTGACAAAGTTTATAGGAAAAATTTTTTCAAAAAATTGATTTTTTTTTTCATGTAGTTATTTATGCTTCGATTCTCTTGTAACTATTAAACTAACATCGTGTAATAGTCATCTATCAGTCCAAAAAATATTACCCACGTACCTATTTATTTTCTATTTTTTTTTAAACCTAACCGGACGGTCCCCTTAACCCTTATGTTCCGGCAATCGTATATGAACGATTGCATCAGTGCGTCCATATCGACGGCGATCGTTCCCGTAATCAAGAATTTTCGCGCCTCATGTTTGAGCTCTACGCACGGTTTCTCGAGTCAGATGGCAAGTGGAAGTATCTGGCTTCTTTTTCCACCCGTAGTGTTGCCACTAGCTCTATATTTAGGGGTAATGAAACTATTCTCCCATTCTGAGGGCGACAATTGGCAACCCCAGCGATCCGCCGTGTCGAAAACACCCTGATAAGAGCGAAGGGACATCTCGGTTCATAACTCACTATGGAACAAGACAGATCATTTTTATTTAGCAGTGCTTCTGAGCCTGACTACAGTGACAGTGATTATGAGGAAGAAACTGAAGAAAGCAAAGACAACAGTAGTGAAGACTCAGAAAATGATTCAGAGGATCCACCTGTTTTCTCAAAACAGAGAGAAGACAGAGATAGTGGTGATGGAGAACAGACTCCAAACATCGTATTGAGAACCCAGAGTGGCTCACGGAGAAGCAGGCGTGCCTCTCGTGTTCTGGGAAGACGATCAAGTGTGTATTTACCTAATTGTATTTACCTAATTGTAACATACGGGAAAAGAGCTATGCTCGTGTTGTCCCGTCTCCATATCTATTAATGTCCAGCTTTTTCTTAAAATCATGAATATTCCTTGCGTTGACCACTTCCACGTCTAAACTATTCCATGCTTCCACCCTTCTATGAGGAAGCTATATTTTTCACATCTCTCCTATAAGTGGCCATTTTAGTTTTTCCCATGCCCTCTCGACATTCTTCCATTCCACATACACAGATCTTCCCTATCCATTTTTCCATGCCAATCATCACTCTGTATATTGCTATCAGGTCTCCCCTTTCTCTTCTGTTTTCCAGGGTTGGAAGTTGCATTCTTTTCAGTCTGTCTTCATAAGTCAAATCTCTTAAGTCAGGCACCATTTTCGTTGCAGCCCTCTGTACTTTCTCTAGTTTCCTTATGTGTTTCTTTAAGTTCGGAGCCCACTGTATTGTTGCATATTCAAGCCTCGGTCTTATCATTGCAGTAATTATTTTCTTCATCATTTCTTCATCTAGATATCTGAACGCCACTCTTATGTTCCTCAATAAGTTCAATACTTCTCCAATTATTTTGTTTATATGTCTCTCTGGCGATAGGTCATTGGTAATTGTCACCCCAAGGTCTTTTCTTCATGACTGGTTTTATGTCTTCATTTCCTATCTTGTACATACTCCTGATTCTTCTTTCACTCTTGCCAAACTCTATTTTCTTGCATTTTGTCGTGTTGAACTCCATTTGCCATGTACAGCTCCATTTCCATATTCTGTCCAAGTCTTCCTGGAGTAGTTCGCAATCTTTGTCACATCTCACTTTTCTTAACAATTTTGCATCGTCTGCAAATAGGCTCACATAACTGGACACCCCATCCACCATGTCATTTATGTAGACTGCGAACATTACTGGTGCCAACACTGATCCCTGTGGAACTCCACTCTCCACCAATCCCCATTCTGATGGTCTGTCCTTAATTATTGTTCTCATTTCTCTTCCTACCAAAAGTCTTCCATCCATTTTAGTAAACTGCCATGCACTCCTCCTACCATTTCAAGTTTCCAGATCAGTCTCTGGTGTGGTACCTTATCAAAGGCCTTTTTTAAATCCAGATATATTCCATCAGCCCAACCATCTCTTTCCTGTATTACATCTATCACCCTCGAATAGTAACATATCAGGTTTGTCGTGCATGAACGCCCTTTCCTAAAACCAAATTGACACTCACAAAGTATGTCATTTTCTCCAAGAAGTCTGTCCATCTAGTCTTCACCACCCTCTCACACATCTTAGCTACCACACTTGTAAGTGACACTGGTCTATAGTTCAATGGGTCTCTCTTGTTACCTGATTTATAGATTGGGACAATGTTAGCTCTTTTCCAGTCTTGGGGCACTACACCTTCCCTTAATGAGGCATCAATTACTTCACAAACTTTTTCTGCCAATTGCTCCTGCATTCTCTTAAAATCCATCCTGATACCCCATCAGGTCCCACAGCTTTTCTCACTTCTAAACTCCCCATCATGTTCTTGATCTCCTCCACCGTTACTTGAAACTCCTTCATAATCCCTTTCTGTTCCATTACCAGTGGTTTGTCAAAAGCAGTCTCCTTTGTGAATACCTTCCGAAAGCATCCATTCATAGCCTCTGCCATTTCCTGGGATCTTCACTGCATACTCCATTTACTTCTAAACTTTCAATACTTTCTCTATTTTTGATGTTGTTGTTCACATGTCTGTAAAAAAGCCTTGGTTGGTCTTTACATTTATCAATTATATCCTTTTCTTGTTTCTTTCTTTCTTCTCTTCTAATCAACACATATTCATTTCTTGCTCTTTTGTAACTTTCCCACTGCTTAATCCGTCTTTTCCTTCTCCACCTCTTCCATGCATCCTCTTTTCTTGTTCTAGCCTTTTCACATCTATCGTTAAACCAGTCCTGCTTTCCAACTTCTCTATGTTGTCTTATTGGTACAAATTTTTCTCACCTTCTTTGTATATTTTTATAAATTCCTTCCACTTTTCATTTGCTCCTTAGCACTCTTGAATTTCATCCAATTTGTCTCTTGAAAGAATTTCTTTAGGTTTCCAAAATCTGTCTTGGCATAATTCCATCTTCCCACTTTATATTCTTCATTTCTTCTAGATTTCTCTTCGTCTATCACCTTGAACTCCAAAACTGCATGATCACTCTTTGCTAAAGGGCACTCCACCCTCATCTCCTCAATGACCATTGGCTCTGTACTAAAGACCAAGTCCAGTCTTGACGATGCTCCCTCTCCTCCAAACCTAGTATCTTCTTTGACCCACTGAGTTAACACATTTTCCATTGCCAGTGTCAATAGTGTATTTCCCCATGTTGTCTCTGATCCTTCCATTGACCAGTCCTCCCAACACACCTCTTTACAATTAAAATCTCCCATCATTATAGTTCGTTCACAGCCACCCAACATTTCTTCCAGACATGTTCCTGTATCACTTATCATTTCTTCATATTCCTGTACTGACCATGCATTTGTCTTAGGTGGTACGTACACCACTATGTAGTGCCTCTTTTTTCCTTCATTAGTTTCTGCTCTGATCTTTAGCACTTCTGCCTTTCCCATACCTTTTTCACTTGATCCACCTTTATATCTTTTTTAACCAGCAACATCACTCCTCCTCCCATCTTACCTACTCTATTTCTTTTCCAAACGTTATATTTCCCTTCTCCAACCTTCATCAGGTCTTCTCCCTCTCTCAGTTTTGTTTCAGTAAGACCCACAATATCTGGGTTCTTGTCCCTCAAGTAATCGTTGAGTTCTAAAATCCCCGATATCACTCCATTTATGTTGGAATACATTACATTTCGCTCATATGTAAGTTTCTTTAGTCCTTTCTTGCTGTACTTTTCTGGGTTATGAACCACTTCCTCAGTCTCATATCCAAGATTCTCCAGAAAAACTCTTTCTTCTCTCTTCTGTCCTCTCTTCATTTTTTTCAAAGCCTCCTTTCTCAACTCATTTAACATTTCTCTTTCCTTTTCACCGAGATCTCTTCTCAACCAAATCTTCCTTGTTGTTTCCTGCTGGGCTAGCCTCCATGACTTCTCCACCAATTCATCTACATCCTTTTGTGACTTAAGTTTGATTCTTATTGGCCTCATACCTTCTCTTGTGAACTTTCCAATTCTATGGAAGTCCTCTATTTCTTGTACTAGGTCTTTTCCTCCTCTTGCACCACATTAATGATATTATTTATCACCTTTTTATGTTTTCTCTCTCTCCATTTTACTCGGTGTCTTATCCTCCTCCACACCAAATATCACCACACATCTCTTTTTGTCTACAGTTTCCCTCACCAATGTCTCATTTGACTTAATAACCTTCACCACTTTCTCAGCTATCTTCTCTTCTATGATCTGTTGATCTATAATTTCAACAAGGCCCAAAGTTTTCTCCCCTGACTCTTTGATTTCCTTTTCCAGACTTGCAACTTTGTAATTTACCTCCTTTCTTTCCACTTCCTGACTTTTTTTCCATTCAGCCTGCTTCTCCATCACTTTTCCTAGAGATTCTCCACATTTTCGCAATTCACTTTAATTAGCTTAACTTCCTCTTTCAGTGCTGCATTTTCCTTCTTCATATCGGCACAGTCTCTCTTTACATTGTCATAACTCGTTTCCAGGCCCTCATACTTTTCAAACAGTTTTCAATTTTACCTTCTAACTCCAGAATTTTCTTCACATAAGTGCTCTTCTCCATTATTCCTTGAAACCCTGTGAAGTCTGATTCCTCTTTCGAGTTCACGGCCGCCATGTTGCGCAGCGTAAACAAACCAGCTGATGGCTCAAACGCAGGCTACAGTTTATATTTACCTTCACTGGACATTATTTTGCTAATCAACAGTTAACATGACTATATGGAGACGGGACAAACATTACCAGCTCCTTTCCCACCTTGGTTACTCTTAGGTAACTGTAGAATTATAGATGATTGCTCTGGAGCTCAGCGACCACCTCCGCCATCGGCGATGTCCCGTGTGTGTGTGTGTGTGTGTGTGTGTGTGTGTGTGTGTGTGTGTGTGTGTAAGAGGTGCTCTCTCCTCACTGGAGATTATTATGGATGGCTGCAGAGTGGGAAACCATCCTTTTGTCAACAGGTTCTTGAGGTTTTTTTTTTAACTTGAGGCCGTCGTCACCAAGGTATGCGGAAACTTGGGACGTCCAGCAGGTGCTCCAGCGTCTGCATGCCATGGAACCTTTGTGCTCCCTCTCCCTAAAGGACCTAACGCTAAAGCTTTTGATGTTAATGGCACTCACACAAGCTGCCAGAGTACAAACCCTACACTGCTTATTGCTGAGGGATATTTGTATCAGACAGGATTCTGTTTGTGTTTGGTTAGGGGAAAACAATAAACAATGTCAGCCAAAATTCAATGTGCGGTTTGTGACCTTTCAATCATACTCTACAGACAAAAGATTGTGTGTGCGAAACTTTGAAACTGTACATTGCTAGAACAAAAGAGTTCAGAAGTGTTGAGAATCAGGAGAATGGGAAATTACTCCTCAGCTTTATTAAGCCACACAAACATGTGACGAAAGACACTATTGCGAGATGGATTAGGACAGTGCTTAATATGTCAGGCGTGGACACTGACAAGTATTCGGCTAGCAGTGTTTGGCCTGCAGCAGTATCAAAAGCCAAGGCCGTGGCTGTACCGATTAAGCACATCATGGCGAAGGCTGAGTGGTCCAGGGAAGCCACCTTTACCAAGTATTACAACAAGATCATTCCGGTCCATGACCCTTTCCAAGCTGCTGTTCTGCACTAGTCTGTAAGTCTTGTTTGGGCTGGAAGTGTTATATTTATTGTAAACTGTTACATGGCTATGTAATTTTGTTACCATATTGGGGTTTGGTTCCTGGTTGTCTTATTTCTCCATTCTTCCATCTGTACTTAATTCCCATTGGCCTCAAAACCTCATGGGCAAAGCAACCTCTAGCTGAGGTGTGATTTGCTGACATAAAATTAATGAAGTACATGAAACTTACTGCAGGTCAGTTGAAATGTGCTTCAAATTTTATGAAACAAATCACCTCTGCTAGAAGGAAGCTTTCACATGCCCACCTCTCCCACCCTACGCTATGCAGCATCTCGTGGTTTAAGTAATTCCAGCCATATGAAATGTCTCCTTACTTCTCATATGGATAGTCGTACTCTTTAAAGTCTGGTGGTGCAAAGCAGCAAAGCATATCTCATGTGAAAGCTCCCTTCTGGCAGAGGTGATTTGCTTCATAAAATTCGAAGCACATTTCAACTGACCTGCGGTAAGTCTCGTGTACTTCATTAATTTTTTTTTTACTCCTTCATTATATTTCTGTAAGAATGTCATGTATTTCCCTTGTACTGTCTTTCTGTACATAATATTTCTCCAATCAATATCAGCAAAATAGATCCTTAATTTTTTAAAATCTGCTCTTGCATAATTTAATCTCTCTCCTTTATAGTCATCTCTGCAACTTATCCCATCTTCCTCCTGAATTTGCATCTCTAATGTCAAATGATCATTTCTTCCCATTGCACTAAGGTATTGTATGATTGGAGGGGGCTCTGGCTTCTTTGTGAAAACTAAGTCAAGTAACGATGGTTCTTCTTCCTCCCTGTACCTTGTTGACTGCTCCATTGCATTAACCATAATCAATTGTAACACTTCTTGCTCCACTGCCCAGCATTATTCATTTCTTCCATCTCTTTCCAGTTTACTTTTTTGCAGTTAAAGTCTCCAGTTAAAAGTATTCTTCTATGTCTTCTTATCATGTTATCTAGGCTCTTTATCACCTCTCTTTGCATATCTTTATGTTCTTCTGTTCCCCATGCATTGGTCTTTGGTGGAACATACATAACTATAATTTTTTTCTTCTTTAATTCCTCTGTTTTGATTGTTACTCACATTACTTCCATTTTGTCCTCTCCACATTGCACATCTTCCACACATATTATCACGAAACATTATTAGCACTCCTTCTCCTTTATCCTTCCTGTCTCTCCTCCAGGTATTATATCCCTCCTCTTTAAAGTTAACATGTATCTTTTCTCTTAGTTTTGCTTCACTGATGCACATTACATCCAGCTTTTTCTCTTTCAAATAATCCCTAACCTCCAACATGCTTGATAACAAACCATCTACATTAGTATGTCATTCATAATTTCTTGCCTCCTCCACAACCTCCTCTTTCTTCCATAGGTACCACTTCTTTAGTCTCATATCCAGAACCCTCCAGTGTGTAATTCACCTCCTCGGTCGCCTGCTGGTCACCCAGCCAGTCTTCCCCATTACGGAGCGAGCTCAGAACTCATAGACTGATCTTCGGGTAGAACTGAGACCACATCACACCCAACACACACCGGGAAAGCGAGGCCACAACCCCTCGAGTTACACCCCGTACCTATTTACTGCTAGGTGAACAAGGGCTACACATTAAGAGGCTTGCCCATTTGCCTCGCCGCTTTCGGGACGGGCCTCTCAATGTTCATGCTAACCACTCACTATGTGTGTGTGTGTGTGTGTGTGTGTGTGTATTTACCTAATTGTATTTACCTAATTGTAACATACGGAAAAGAGCTATGCTCGTGTTGTCCCGTCTCCATATCTATTAATGTCCAGCTTTTCTTAAAATCATGAATATTCCTTGCGTTGACCACTTCCACGTCTAAACTATTCCATGCTTCCACCCTTCTATGAGGGAAGCTATATTTTTCACATCTCTCCTATAAGTGGCCATTTTAGTTTTTCCCATGCCCTCTCGACATTCTTCCATTCCACATACACAGATCTTCCCTATCCATTTTTCCATGCCAATCATCACTCTGTATATTGCTATCAGGTCTCCCTTTCTCTTCTGTTTTCCAGGGTTGGAAGTTGCATTCTTTTCAGTCTGTCTTCATAAGTCAAATCTCTTAAGTCAGGCACCATTTTCGTTGCAGCCCTCTGTACTTTCTCTAGTTTCCTTATGTGTTTCTTTAAGTTCGGAGCCCACTGTATTGTTGCATATTCAAGCCTCGGTCTTATCATTGCAGTAATTATTTTCTTCATCATTTCTTCATCTAGATATCGAACGCCACTCTTATGTTCCTCAATAAGTTCAATACTTCTCCAATTATTTTGTTTATATGTCTCTCTGGCGATAGGTCATTGGTAATTGTCACCCCAAGGTCTTTTCTTCATGACTGGTTTTATGTCTTCATTTCCTATCTTGTACATACTCCTGATTCTTCTTTCACTCTTGCCAAACTCTATTTTCTTGCATTTTGTCGTGTTGAACTCCATTTGCCATGTACAGCTCCATTTCCATATTCTGTCCAAGTCTTCCTGGAGTAGTTCGCAATCTTTGTCACATCTCACTTTTCGTAACAATTTTGCATCGTCTGCAAATAGGCTCACATAACTGGACACCCCATCCACCATGTCATTTATGTAGACTGCGAACATTACTGGTGCCAACACTGATCCCTGTGGAACTCCACTCTCCACCAATCCCCATTCTGATGGTCTGTCCTTAATTATTGTTCTCATTTCTCTTCCTACCAAAAGTCTTCCATCCATTTTAGTAAACTGCCATGCACTCCTCCTACCATTTCAAGTTTCCAGATCAGTCTCTGGTGTGGTACCTTATCAAAGGCCTTTTTTAAATCCAGATATATTCCATCAGCCCAACCATCTCTTTCCTGTATTACATCTATCACCCTCGAATAGTAACATATCAGGTTTGTCGTGCATGAACGCCCTTTCCTAAAACCAAATTGACACTCACAAAGTATGTCATTTTCTCCAAGAAGTCTGTCCATCTAGTCTTCACCACCCTCTCACACATCTTAGCTACCACACTTGTAAGTGACACTGGTCTATAGTTCAATGGGTCTCTCTTGTTACCTGATTTATAGATTGGGACAATGTTAGCTCTTTTCCAGTCTTGGGGCACTACGCCTTCCCTTAATGAGGCATCAATTACTTCACAAACTTTTTCTGCCAATTGCTCCTGCATTCTCTTAAAATCCATCCTGATACCCCATCAGGTCCCACAGCTTTTCTCACTTCTAAACTCCCCATCATGTTCTTGATCTCCTCCACCGTTACTTGAAACTCCTTCATAATCCCTTTCTGTTCCATTACCAGTGGTTTGTCAAAAGCAGTCTCCTTTGTGAATACCTTCCGAAAGCATCCATTCATAGCCTCTGCCATTTCCTGGGATCTTCACTGCATACTCCATTTACTTCTAAACTTTCAATACTTTCTCTATTTTTGATGTTGTTGTTCACATGTCTGTAAAAAGCCTTGGTTGGTCTTTACATTTATCAATTATATCCTTTTCTTGTTTCTTTCTTTCTTCTCTTCTAATCAACACATATTCATTTCTTGCTCTTTTGTAACTTTCCACTGCTTAATCCGTCTTTTCCTTCTCCACCTCTTCCATGCATCCTCTTTTCTTGTTCTAGCCTTTTCACATCTATCGTTAAACCAGTCCTGCTTTCCAACTTCTCTATGTTGTCTTATTGGTACAAATTTTTCTCACCTTCTTTGTATATTTTATAAATTCCTTCCACTTTTCATTTGCTCCTTAGCACTCTTGAATTTCATCAATTTGTCTCTTGAAAGAATTTCTTTAGGTTTCCAAAATCTGTCTTGGCATAATTCCATCTTCCCACTTTATATTCTTCATTTCTTCTAGATTTCTCTTCGTCTATCACCTTGAACTCCAAAACTGCATGATCACTCTTTGCTAAAGGGCACTCCACCCTCATCTCCTCAATGACCATTGGCTCTGTACTAAAGACCAAGTCCAGTCTTGACGATGCTCCTCTCCTCCAAACCTAGTATCTTCTTTGACCCACTGAGTTAACACATTTTCCATTGCCAGTGTCAATAGTGTATTTCCCATGTTGTCTCTGATCCTTCCATTGACCAGTCCTCCCAACACACCTCTTTACAATTAAAATCTCCCATCATTATAGTTCGTTCACAGCCACCCAACATTTCTTCCAGACATGTTCCTGTATCACTTATCATTTCTTCATATTCCTGTACTGACCATGCATTTGTCTTAGGTGGTACGTACACCACTATGTAGTGCCTCTTTTTCCTTCATTAGTTTCTGCTCTGATCTTTAGCACTTCTGCCTTTCCCATACCTTTTTCACTTGATCCACCTTTATATCTTTTTCAACATCACTCCTCCTCCCATCTTACCTACTATTTCTTTTCCAAACGTTATATTTCCCTTCTCCAACCTTCATCAGGTCTTCTCCCTCTCTCAGTTTTGCAGACACAATATCTTCTTCATCTAAACTGTTCCAGTCTCAATACATCTCTAAACTGTTCCAGTCTCAATACATCTCTCAGAAACTATATTTTTAATATCTCTCAGACATCTTCCTTTCTCAGCTTTTTACTATGCGATCTTGTGCTTATGTCATATTCTTCTCAGGATCAGTTTCTCATTATCCACTTTCCATTCCGTTGATCAATTTATAGACTTGTATCAGGTCTCCTCTCTCTTCTTTGTTCCAAGGTTGGTAGATCCATAGCCTTTAGTCTCTCCTCATATGTCATCCTTCAAGTTCTGGGACCATTCTTGTAGCCATTTTTGTAGCCTCTCCAATTTTCTTATGTGTTTCTTTTTATGATCCACACTACTCCTGCATATTCCAATCTGGGTCTTATTATTGTATTTATCAATTTCTTCATCTTTTCTTTGTCCATGTAGTGAAATGCTACTCCAATATTCCTTAGCAAATTATATGTTTCTCTAAAATTCTATCAATATGGCTTACTGGTTGATTGTTTTCTTCCATCGTCACTCCTAAGTTCTTTTCCTTTTTTGACTTTCTCCAGTTCTACTCCATCTCCCATCTTATAGATTCCCACAGGTTGTCTTTCACTCTTTCCCATTTCCATGACATGGCTTTTGTTCACATTGAATTCCATTTCCACTTCTTACTCCATTCCCAGATCTTATTTAGGTCTTCTTGCAGTATTTCACAATCCTCCTTTTGCTTTATAACTCTGCACAGTTTTGTATCATCCGCAAACAAATTTATGTAGCTGTTCACTCCTTCTGGCATGTCATTAATATAAATGAGGAAAAGTATTGGTGCCAATACTGACCCCTGTCACTCCGCTTTCTACTGCTCTCCACTTGGACTTCATATCTTTAATTACCGTCCTTATTTCTCTCCCCCTCAAATAATTTTCTATCCATCTCAATGTGCTTCCTTTTAAGCCACCCTTCTCCTCTAACTTCCACAGTAATCTTCATGTGGCACTTTGTCAAACTCCTTTTTAAATCCAAATAGATGCAGTCAACCCATCCTCTCTCTCTTGTACTCTATCAACTATTCTAGAATAGAAACTCAATAAATTAGTTACACAAGACCGTCCTTTTCTAAAACCAAATTGGCTATTTGATATTAATTTGTTGTCTTCAAGGAACTCGATCCATTGTTTCTTTATTATTCTTTCACACATCTTGCATATTACACTAGTTAGTGATACCGGTCTGTAATTTAAAGATTCTTCTTTCCTTCCGCTCTTATATATGGGAACCACCTCAGCTCTTTTCCATTCTACTGGCACTGTTCCATTTTCTATTGAGCATTTTATGATGTTGTATATAGGACTTGCTAGTTCTTCCCTACATTCTTTCAGTGTGTGTTTGTTTGTTTGTTTGTATTTACCTAATTGTATTTACCTAATTGTAACATACGGGAAAAGAGCTATGCTCGTGTTGTCCCGTCTCCATATCTATTAATGTCCAGCTTTTTCTTAAAATCATGAATATTCCTTGCGTTGACCACTTCCACGTCTAAACTATTCCATGCTTCCACCCTTCTATGAGGGAAGCTATATTTTTTCACATCTCTCCTATAAGTGGCCATTTTAGTTTTTCCCATGCCCTCTCGACATTCTTTCATTCCACATACACAGATCTTCCCTATCCATTTTTCCATGCCAATCATCACTCTGTATATTGCTATCAGGTCTCCCCTTTCTCTTCTGTTTTCCAGGGTCGGAAGTTGCATTCTTTTCAGTCTGTCTTCATAAGTCAAATCTCTTAAGTCAGGCACCATTTTCGTTGCAGCCCTCTGTACTTTCTCTAGTTTCCTTATGTGTTTCTTTAAGTTCGGAGCCCACTGTATTGTTGCATATTCAAGCCTCGGTCTTATCATTGCAGTAATTATTTTCTTCATCATTTCTTCATCTAAATATACGAACGCCACTCTTATGTTCCTCAATAAGTTCAATACTTCTCCAATTATTTTGTTTATATGTCTCTCTGGCGATAGGTCATTGGTAATTGTCACCCCAAGGTCTTTTTCTTCATGACTGGTTTTATGTCTTCATTTCCTATCTTGTACATACTCCTGATTCTTCTTTCACTCTTGCCAAACTCTATTTTCTTGCATTTTGTCGTGTTGAACTCCATTTGCCATGTACAGCTCCATTTCCATATTCTGTCCAAGTCTTCCTGGAGTAGTTCGCAATCTTTGTCACATCTCACTTTTCTTAACAATTTTGCATCGTCTGCAAATAGGCTCACATAACTGGACACCCCATCCACCATGTCATTTATGTAGACCGCGAACATTACTGGTGCCAACACTGATCCCTGTGGAACTCCACTCTCCACCAATCCCCATTCTGATGGTCTGTCCTTAATTATTGTTCTCATTTCTCTTCCTACCAAAAGTCTTCCATCCATTTTAGTAAACTGCCATGCACTCCTCCTACCATTTCAAGTTTCCAGATCAGTCTCCGGTGTGGTACCTTATCAAAGGCCTTTTTTAAATCCAGATATATTCCATCAGCCCAACCATCTCTTTCCTGTATTACATCTATCACCCTCGAATAGTAACATATCAGGTTTGTCGTGCATGAACGCCCTTTTCTAAAACCAAATTGACACTCACAAAGTATGTCATTTTCTCCAAGAAGTCTGTCCATCTATTCTTCACCACCCTCTCACACATCTTAGCTACCACACTTGTAAGTGACACTGGTCTATAGTTCAATGGGTCTCTCTTGTTACCTGATTTATAGATTGGGACAATGTTAGCTCTTTTCCAGTCTTGGGGCACTACACCTTCCCTTAATGAGGCATCAATTACTTCACAAACTTTTTCTGCCAGTTGCTCCCTGCATTCTCTTAAAATCCATCCTGATACCCCATCAGGTCCCACAGCTTTTCTCACTTCTAAACTCCCCATCATGTTCTTGATCTCCTCCACAGTTACTTGAAACTCCTTCATAATCCCTTTCTGTTCCATTACCAGTGGTTTGTCAAAAGCAGTCTCCTTTGTGAATACCTTCCGAAAGCATCCATTCATAGCCTCTGCCATTTCCTGGGATCTTCACTGCATACTCCATTTACTTCTAAACTTTCAATACTTTCTCTATTTTTGATGTTGTTGTTCACATGTCTGTAAAAAAGCCTTGGTTGGTCTTTACATTTATCAATTATATCCTTTTCTTGTTTCTTTCTTTCTTCTCTTCTAATCAACACATATTCATTTCTTGCTCTTTTGTAACTTTCCACTGCTTAATCCGTCTTTTCCTTCTCCACCTCTTCCATGCATCCTCTTTTCTTGTTCTAGCCTTTTCACATCTATCGTTAAACCAGTCCTGCTTTCCAACTTCTCTATGTTGTCTTATTGGTACAAATTTTTCTCACCTTCTTTGTATATTTTTATAAATTCCTTCCACTTTTCATTTGCTCCTTAGCACTCTTGAATTTCATCCAATTTGTCTCTTGAAAGAATTTCTTTAGGTTTCCAAAATCTGTCTTGGCATAATTCCATCTTCCCACTTTATATTCTTCATTTCTTCTAGATTTCTCTTCGTCTATCACCTTGAACTCCAAAACTGCATGATCACTCTTTGCTAAAGGGCACTCCACCCTCATCTCCTCAATGACCATTGGCTCTGTACTAAAGACCAAGTCCAGTCTTGACGATGCTCCCTCTCCTCCAAACCTAGTATCTTCTTTGACCCACTGAGTTAACACATTTTCCATTGCCAGTGTCAATAGTGTATTTCCCCATGTTGTCTCTGATCCTTCCATTGACCAGTCCTCCCAACACACCTCTTTACAATTAAAATCTCCCATCATTATAGTTCGTTCACAGCCACCCAACATTTCTTCCAGACATGTTCCTGTATCACTTATCATTTCTTCATATTCCTGTACTGACCATGCATTTGTCTTAGGTGGTACGTACACCACTATGTAGTGCCTCTTTTTCCTTCATTAGTTTCTGCTCTGATCTTTAGCACTTCTGCCTTTCCCATACCTTCTTTCACTTGATCCACCTTTATATCTTTTTAACCAGCAACATCACTCCTCCTCCCATCTTACCTACTCTATTTCTTTTCCAAACATTATATTTCCTTCTCCAACCATCATCAGGTCTTCTCCCTCTCTCAGTTTTGTTTCAGTAAGACCCACAATATCTGGGTTCTTGTCCCTCAAGTAATCGTTGAGTTCTAAAATCCCGATATCACTCCATTTATGTTGGAATACATTACATTCGCTCATATGTAAGTTTCTTTAGTCCTTTCTTGCTGTACTTTTCTGGGTTATGAACCACTTCCTCAGTCTCATATCCAAGATTCTCCAGAAAAACTCTTTCTTCTCCTCTTCTGTCCTCTCTTCATTTTTTTCAAAGCCTCCTTTCTCAACTCATTTAACATTTCTCTTTCCTTTTCACCGAGATCTCTTCTCAACCAAATCTTCCTTGTTGTTTCCTGCTGGGCTAGCCTCCATGACTTCTCCACCAATTCATCTACATCCTTTTGTGACTTAAGTTTGATTCTTATTGGCCTCATACCTTCTCTTGTGAACTTTCCAATTCTATGGAAGTCCTCTATTTCTTGTACTAGGTCTTTTCCTCCTCCTGCACCACATTAATGATATTATTTATCACCTTTTTATGTTTTTCTCTCTCCATTTTACTCGGTGTCTTATCCTCCTCCACACCAAATATCACCACACATCTCTTTTTGTCTACAGTTTCCCTCACCAATGTCTCATTTGATTTAATAACCTTCACCACTTTCTCAGCAATCTTCTCTTCTATGATCTGTTGATCTATAATTTCAGCAAGGCCCAAAGTTTTCTCCCCAGACTCTTTGATTTCCTTTTCCAGACTTGCAACTTTGTAATTTACCTCCTTTCTTTCCACTTCCTGACTTTTTTTCCATTCAGCCTGCTTCTCCATCACTTTTCCTAGAGATTCTCCACATTTTTCGCAATTCACTTTAATTAGCTTAACTTCCTCTTTCAGTGCTTCATTTTCCTTCTTCATATCGGCACAGTCTTTCTTTACATTGTCATAACTCGTTTCCAGGCCCCATACTTTTCAAACAGTTTTCAATTTTACCTTCCAACTCCAGAATTTTCTTCACATAAGCGCTCTTCTCCATTATTCCTTGAAATCCTGTGAAGTCTGATTCATCTTTCGAGTTCACGGCCGCCATGTTGCTCAGATGTAAACAAACCAGCTGATGGCTCAAATGCAGGCTACAGTTTATATTTACCTTCCCTGGACATTATTTTGCTAATCAACAGTTAACATGACTATATGGAGACGGGACAAACATTAATTGTGTGTGTGTGTGTGTGTGTGTGTGTGTGTGTGTGTGTGTGTGTGTGTGTGTGTGTGTGTGTGTGTGCGTGTGTGTTTATTGGGACTATACATAGCAACTTTACTTGTTCCATGTGGCACCAATGTACAGAGGCTGATCAGCACCCTGCATGACATAGGCTTGATAGGTCTTGCTTTGTGGATTTTCAGTCTTCTCAACAACTACCTGAGGGAATCATAATAGATTAATAGTCTTCCTAGTACCTAATATTTTTCCATTATTTCTCATACAAACCATGCAGTTTTTCAACTGGATATTTAAAAACTTTGATTTCAAGGTACATTATAGTTTAAACATTATACTACACAGTTACAAATATTCTCACCTTCCCAGAGTATTTTTATCACTTCACGGCTAGGTTCTGAAACTTGCTGATCAAAGAAAGGATAAAATACAAGGAAAGTATAATAATGATTCACAAGAAAATAAGGATAGAGTTCTAAAAGGACATAGGTAAGAGTAAGATTGTGAATTCTGACTTACCTGAAGTGTTGGATAAGTGCTTGATTTCACCACCAGTGATACATGAGGAGTCAGGGATGACTGGAACACATAGAGACATTATTAGTATGGAGGAAACTATCATCAGTGCTGATAAGATGATCCACATCTACCTAGATCAAAATGAATGAATGTGAGAGCAAAGGTGCATGAGAACAGTGAAATGTAAGATTCAATTAACGCCTCAACTCTGGTACATATCTTTATGAATGTTAAGAAAGATAAGAGAAAAGGTTGTAAAATATATGAAATGTACATAATACACATATTTGAATATCTGAATATCCAAAAATAATCATTAAAATTCATACCTCATACATGAGTTGGAAAGTGTTTTGGTTGTGAGAGAAAGTGATTCCTCTCCTGCCATCACTCCACAAAGCTTCATATCTCATCACATAAAATTGCTCAAACCACGTCAGCTGAGAAGTAAATAATGATTATGATAATTATCTTCATGTCTGAATTGTCAGTTACATCAACAGAAAAAAAAAATTGACGAGATGTAAGAAAATGAAACCACATAAAAAGGCAGTAGATGAATCCTCAATAATGTACCTTGTATTTTGAAACAAACCCATAGCCATGGAAGTGAATGTAAGTGCATCGCAAGTGCATCACAAAATGCACATTTATTAGCAGGGTGATGTAGGGGTGTATCATACTATTAGGGAAAAATATTACTAAAAAATCAAATTTAAATCTTGAAGATAATATCCTTTAAGGAATGGGCTACCTACAACACACAGCAAAATTTATCAGAACAAAATTAGTGATCTTTTTATGGCCATTTAACAAAAAATTCCCATTTTGTATGAATCACTCTCATAGCAGTTTTTTTTTTTTTTTTTTTTTTTTGCTGTTAAGCTTCCACCCATTAGTGGCGCAGGCAATTTTATTTATAGTGGTACCCATATTACGGCACATATCACCACCCAAGCACATCTTTAGTGTAACCACCTAGAACCTGGTTATCATGGTAACATGTAGGTAACTTTAAACCACTCGACAAATGACAAAGTTTCAAGACCGTACTTGGTGGGATTCGAACCTATGTGTGGACATCTGCCCAATCCCATGCTCACCATGTTATCCACTAGCCCACTGCCTCCCTATTCATACATACTATGGGGTGTTTTGAGCATGCTATTTTCACCCCCAAAAAATTCATTACAAATTATAATAAATGAGATATTACTCTCTAGAATTAAATAAACACATTATTTAAGGTGTTCTATTAATGAATGAACAACAGAGAAGGAGTATCTTTTAGGGCATTATTGCCTTATCTCGGCAATCAGTGTTACATGTCTATTTCATCCCTGCAATACCAATAAGAAGTATTATAAATGATATTTTGCTGTGTGAAGTAAAACAAATGGACATTCGATATAATTTTTCTTATGAAAACAGTGGAAAATAAAGTTTGTTTTATAACTTTTAGCTATCACTTCCTCATTTCACGTTAAATTTTTGTACACTACACTGCCTCACAACTTGTATGCTACACCCCCTCCAAGCCATACTGCCTTCGAACCAGTATCACTGCAAAAATGTTGGATAAAACCTAAATTTATCTTCAAATATCACATACATCTGCCTAATATTCATATTCAATACCTTACTAGCATGATCACACTACATTGAAGGTTATAGAACAATAAAATATGAATGTCTGAAGTTACATAATTTGCCACAAAAGATCTTAAATTCTTCTCTTGATTCACTGGCATCATGTCCACTCTCAGTGTTGTCAATACAGCTCTCCTATAAATTCTCTAATTATAACAAAGTTTGTACAGTCCACCCATTTGTACCATGATCCCCCACATTACCCTACACCAAAAATTTTGGTGAAATGATATCTATGGGAATTTTGACATGCAGAATATGTATCTTATTTTGTATGAGACTGAACACTATTCTAGTGATCTACTGATGACTGCACTCACCTCCATAGAGCCATTGAAGGACTGCCATGCATCATCGGAGGTAGTGTGTAGTATGACACCAACTTGCTTCTCATTGTAGCCACCAAACACCTTCACCAGTCCTTGGAAGGGTTGCGTGTTGGTATGTTGGGCCTCCATGTGAAACACTGCACTGGCGCCTCCCACTGCACCACTCACCTGGGGCATGAACAACTCCAGTCATGTCATCTCTGCACACAGCAGCAAATTTTCAAATGAGAATTCATCATTAACATTTTCATTAATCAAACTTGCTGTAATGATACATATATCTTTTTCCTGGGTAATATCTATGCTGTGGCCTTCTCCATTTCTTCTTCCTCCTCCTCCTCCTCCTCCTCCTCCTCCTCCTCCTCCTCCTCTTCCTCTTCCTCCTCCTCCTCTTATTGTACTGTAAATCTGGCTAAACACATAGGTAATGTTATAACAAATACTCATATTTTTTCATAGATGTAAGGGAAAGTGAAGTAAAGTATAAATGAATATATATGAGGCTTCTATATTCAGATAATCTATTTCTCATAGCACCTTCTCTTCCCAATACAGAGTGTGTTACACTGTCCTCTCCTTTCACTGCTAATTCTACCCATCCCTCAGGCCAGAATGCATTTCCATTCTTCATACTGTCTACTTTGAGTCTGAGGGGCAACATTCACCATTATCTCAGTCTGGTCTGGTCGACTCAGGTCCACATTGTAGCCAGCCTGCAGAAGATGGTCATTGAACTGCAGGTGAAGGCCAGCAAGGGCATGGAAAGGATGGCACTGCAGCAGATGGCTCACTGATATCTTTGTGTAGCCCAGAGTGCCCAGCCTCACCTCTGCCTCAGCTTGGAAGTCACCATCTGATACCTGACATAAAAGCCAGTTGAAGTCATTGAGATTAATTGATATACTTGTACTGTCTAGTTCCATGTTACATCAATGCTTGGCAGCATGACCAAAGACAATAATCAAACTTTTTTTTTAAAGAATGTTGATACTCAAAAATTCAGAAACAAATGAAAACCAGAGTACCATGTATAAGAAATATTCAAAATTATTAAGTCTTGCTCTGCTCACCTTGTATAGGGTGCGGCCCAAGTAATTGAGAGCCAGTTGGGGACTATACAAACTAAATGCCATTTCAAAATCTCTCTTTCCTTCTTCACCGATGTTTTTGGCAACAAATGTTGAATTTATCTGAGAAAAAAATATTGAATGTTGTGAACAATGCATGAAAAGTTTCTCTATCTTTTTGAGGCCAACATATTACCCAACCATATATGAGAATGATGATAACAACTATGATGATGATGTTGATGATGATGATGATGACCACAAAAAATTATGGGCCTGTCCATAATATATCAAGATCAAACCTAAAAGCTGTGAAAGCATATAATGTCAGTCTTAGCATTTGACCTGTGAATAAAACTTTACCTCTGCATTGGGATGAGAGATGCTGGCATTGACAGCTGTGTGTGCTGGCTGATGTCTCACATCCAAGTTGACACTTGCTTCTGCTTGACTTGACTTGGAAAGAGTATGGATAGTTTAATTAGCATATATAGCATTAAGCAATCACCAATCACAACAGTAGTTTGAGGCACAAATATTTCAAGTGCCTGTGAATCACAACTAAGCAATACTTTACTGTATGACCTTCATTCTCACCCTATCAGAGTCTTGGTGTACTTCATATTATGTGTTCATGAAAGTTTGCAAGTGACATACTATTAGACACATTGTTCAGATACAACTCACACTAAATTTACATCTCAGCATTTCCTTAACGAATCTTCAATCACATGCTATGAATTTGTCATGTTTTTATCTTTATCCTCTTCCGCTTTCAGTCTACCATCCTGAACCTTCAATGTTCAAATAATTACATGTTTGACAGGAGAAAGCTATTTTCAACTTACTTGTATGGATATGTGGCCTTGTAATGATTTGTCTTTGTTTTCCAATTTCTCAGTGAAGTGAGCACTGAATGACAGCATGTTGGGCTGTGCTGAGTCAGTGCCATACTCACTCTTTGCCTCTACCACTGTTATGGCTGACTCTCTGAGGACACTTCCTGAGATGGAGGCATAGTATTGCTCCACATTTACTCTGGCTGATGCCTGGTGCTGGTCACCCACCACTTTCCAGTGTCCTAAAGAGGCCAATACATGTGATAACCAACACAATGTAAGCATTTTCTGACTCATGCACGAATATGTTACATGTAATTAAAAAAGCATACTCAAAGTGAAATAAATGCCTGGTGATTAGGATGATGGTGATGATGAAAAAGCAAAGTAATGAAATACCTTGTGAGACAGCTGGTTGACTTTGAAGGCTTGACATGACGGTTCCATTCCATCCAATGCTTTGAGGTCCCAGGAGAAGTGAACCATTGGCTCTCACCTCCAGCAGGCCTGGCCATGACAATACAATGTGAGGTGTGTGTCTCATATTGGCTCCTTCCTTCACTACTTGCAGATTAACATCCAACTCTCCATGCACCTCAGAGTCTTGGTAATACTTAAGTGTCACTTTCTTAAGTGTTGGAGACCACTCATACTCTCCTTCTACTTTTCTTCTGGGCACCACAATGGTACTGTCCATACCATTACCATGGCTGTTCACCACAACACTCACCCTTCTGTCTACAGAGGAACCTGGAGTATCTATGATGGCTTCAAAAGCATTCTTGGCTTGTCGAAGAGAGAACACAAATTTGTCAAAGTTGTCAGTTTTTGATATTACAATTTTCTTTTCATAAGGTTCACTACTGGCTACATCTGTGTCAATGATTTTTGTTGATCTCTCCACATGGCAGACCTGCAGGCCAATGATATCACTCAGTGCCTTGGAGGAGCATCCCTCAGACTCCCCAGGGTCACTGTGAGCAGCCAGGTCACTCCATCCTTGATCTGTGTTGGAATACAGTGCAATCTTCACAGAGGAATATATTTTCACTACTTCTGTTTTGGGAAGATCAAGCTGGACATCAATCACACGCCCATCTTGGATATTAATCTTTCCACCAAAGTGCGAGTGGGCATGATGTGTGGTACTCCTCTTGATGCCACTGTGGAAACCATAGCCATCCAGTAACAGTGTTTCATCTGAGGTGACAGCAACTGTGGGTGACAGTTTGCCCTCCAGTAACAGCTGGCCTGGACTAACTGGCTGGACTCTCCCTTCTTTATCAAGTGACAGGGATCCTGTAACATTATACTTCAGTCTCAGAGGGAAACCCAGAAGTGTTGGTGTCACAAACTCCTGATTCATAACCTGAAATAAAGTAAAAAATAAGTGTTCATTATCATCATAATCATAACCATTATTATCTCCTCCATTTCTACATGAAAAAAGCAGAAAAGAAAGGTCAAAAAAGGATTACTAAAACAGATACCATAAGTAGTAATCACAAACTATCAAGTAATGATTATATTGATGCTATTCAAGCTATGCAACTGAAGGGTAGAAGCATCCATTACTTGAAAACACACACACCTGGAAGGCCCTGGGTGAGGAGAGGTGCTGCAGAGTCTCCTGCAACATTTTCAGAGGATCAGACTTGAGAACATTTTCTGAATTAAGCATTTCATTACCAAAGACACGTAAGTACATAGAAGCCTTTGGTTCCTCATTTCTTCCCTCAATGGCTCCCTTCTTGATCTTTGCTTCATTGTACATTGTCTGGTATTGTTCAAGTTTACCCGTGGATACTTCTCTCTTTGGCCGAAGATTCTTCAGGAGGTTTTTCAAATCCTCATTTTCAAAGTAGCTTCCCTTCTCAAAGAACCTTTCAATCCCTGAAACATAATCTTCCATCCTCTTGAAATTGCCTCCAATCTCAAACACATTCACAGACTTGCCAAGGAGCTGCAGAGTGAGATTGAGGGCAGCAGTCTGGGGAAGGTAAGACTCAGGGCTGAAGACAACGTTTCCGTCCACTATTCCTCCGAAGCCCATCTGTTAAAATATGAAGGCTTAGGGCATAACAAGGCACTTACATCATTCTAGGGTTTTTTTTTTCCCCCAGCAGATTTGGTCTCAAATTCTGTCAGCAATTACTATTCCAACATACACGTAGACACTCACTGCTTCGCTGAATTGTGCCAGACGGTAATTCCTTGATGCTTGGAAGGGATTGGTGTTGAACTTATTGTTGAGGGTGAGCTGAGCTGCTAGGCGAGCCAGATCCTGCCCCTCCTGGCTGGCTGCGGGCTGCTCAGCCAAGTTATGGACATGAGTCCAAATGAATGATCCAACTGTAGGCAAATATCTTCATGTTTTAATTGAACAAGTTATATTTCACTTTGTGTCTCACAACTCAAGGGGATAGTCACAGCCTGCCCTCTAAAGACAACTCCCCTCTTTCTCACTTACTACACAGACTCCTTTCACTCAAAATTAACAAATGGCAACTCCTAATCCAGCTTCAGAGCCTTCTTCTGGGGAGAGGACCTTAAATGTCTCCAGGTCAGACTGCTCTTCCATTGGCAACCCAAAATGTCTTGACAGCTCCCTTAACTTTTTTCTACATAAACTTCTGCAACATTCACAGTCTTCGATGTAATTTTCAAGCTGTAGAACACCACCTATCCTCTACTAAACCTCATTTTCTTTTCCTCACCAAAACACAGCTGTCTTAGGCAACTGACAGTAGCCCCTTTTCTGTTCTCTCCTACTTTCTCATTCTCATTTTTTTCCAAAATTGGATGTTGCATCTATGTGTGCAACGACTTACCGGTTACTTGCTGTCTTGCTCAAGTTCTTGAATCTTCCAAGTTTTCCATCATATGGCTTTGACTCAACAGTCACTCTCTAACTAAATTTATCTATGCTGTCTATTTCTCCACTAACTCTTCTGATTATAGTAAATTCTTTGACTATTTAACTTCCAAAGTAGAGCACATTCTGTCCCTCTATCCTTTTGCAGAGATCTCCATCCTTGGAGATTTCAATGTTCATCACCAGCTTTGGCTTTCTTCTCCCATCACTGACCATCCTGGTGAACTAGCCTTCAACTTTGCTATCCTTCATGACCTAAAGCAACTGGTGCAGCACCCTACTCGCATTCCTGACCGTCTTGGAGATATGCCCAACATTCTTTGACCTTTTTCCTTACCTCTAATTCTTGTGCTTAAGCTGTTACCCTATCTTCTCCGTTGGGCTCCTCCGATCATAATCTCATATCTGTGTCTTGCCCTATTTCTCCAATCCCTCCTTAGAATCCCACAAAGCAAAGATGCCTCTAGTGTTTTACCTCTGCCAGTTGGGGGATCTGAGAAGGTATTATACTGATTTTTCCTGGAATGATGACTGTTTCTGTATCAGAGACCCATCTCTGTGTGGTGAATGCATAACAGAAGTGACAGTGTCTGGTAAGGTGTACATTCCTCATTCTTTCTCTCAACCTAAATCTTCTAAACCTTGGTTTAACACAGCCTGTTCTCATACTATACATATACAGCCAGGGGTGCATTCCATGGGATGTTACCTCCCGCATCCTGGCCTCCCCCCTCTCCCCTTCACTTGAGACAGTCAATCAGTTGTTGCACTCCAGAGGATACAAAAATAGCTAGCAACAGGAGACAGGTTGCTCTCTTCATAGTTGTACAGCTTGCTGACAACCCTGTACTAGACTCCATAGACATTATTCATGAGAAATAAAGTTTCAAGTAGAAAAGAGGAGAGAGGAGAAGAGAGCACATAGAGTCCTGTGAGAGGTTTGTTTATCAACATTGTCCCCCCATGGAGAGGGATGGATACACATATCACCAATTGTGAGCTTTTGTAAGCATGAGTGACATTACAACCCCACTATAGTGTACCCTGAAGGGCATACTAACCTTATGGAAGCTTCTAGAGCATGTCTTGGGATGCAACCTACTTCCAATCATAACAAACAGACATTTAACTAATGCTGTTTGATCTTGGTCAGCCGCCGTCAGCCAGTCAAGGTCTGGTTTTTGGTCAACCTTTGGTGACATAATTTACTGAATTTTTTGGTCAAGTCCAAAATGTACAAGGTTTGAGGAATTTGAAGTCTGGGAGTTACTGTACTTGTATCTCATAGGCAATCAGCCTGTTCTCGTACTATACATATACAGCCAGGGGTGCATTCCATGGGATGTTACCTCCCGCATCCTGGCCTCCCTCCTCTCCCCTTCACTTGAGACAGTCAATCAGTTGTTGCACTCCAGAGGATACAAAAATAGCTAGCAACAGGAGACAGGTTGCTCTCTTCATAGTTGTACAGCTTGCTGACAACCCTGTACTAGACTCCATAGACATTATTCATGAGAAATAAAGTTTCAAGTAAAGAGGAGAGAGGAGAAGAGAGCACATAGAGTCCTGTGAGAGGTTTGTTTATCAACATTGTCCCCCCATGGGGAGGGATGGATACACATATCACCAATTGTGAGCTTTTGTAAGCATGAGTGACATCACAACCCCACTATAGTGTACCCTGAAGGACATACTAACCTTATGGAAGCTTCTAGAGCATTTCTTGGGATGCAACCTACTTCCAATCATAACAAACAGACATTTAACTAATGCTGTTTGATCTTGGTCAGCCGCCGTCAGCCAGTCAAGGTCTGGTTTTTGGTCAACCTTTGGTGACATAATTTACTGAATTTTTTGGTCAAGTCCAAAATGTATAAGGTTTGAGGAATTTGAAGTCTGGGAGTTACTGTACTTGTATCTCATAGGCAATCATTTTTATCTGCTTTAATAAAATTAAGATATACTACATAGGTACTTAATCAATTATACCTGCATGTAGATTTGGTACCATCAAAATAAATTTACATGCTTATGGCAATACAACAAAATAAATCATGCCTTACCCTGATTGACCTGTTCCTCCTCAAGCATTTTTTGAAGACGGGGAAAGAATTGAGGAGTGACGGTGGCACAGGGCTGGAGAGCCAGGTAGGCTGCCACTCGCACCTCCACCCCATCACTTTCATCCTCCAAAATCTATAGTAAAGAATAGAGGGGTAAATAACAGCCTTGTTGATATTATTCAGACATGTCAGTCTATCAAACACTTTTCATAATTTTGCTTAATCCTTTCAGGCCATTTTCTCTTAAGACTGGCATCTTCACTTGGATTTTAATTTTTGCCTGAAGATTACACAATCAAGAAAATAAAAAAATTTTGTCATTATCTACAAGAAAACTTCTGCATTCCTTATGAACAAATTTCAAGATACAAAGAGGAGGCCAGTGGTACATTTTGGATGTATAGGTAAATACTGTAACATGAAGTGGTTCCTCAGTAACACATAACTAACTGTACTGAAGCTTCATCAATTAATAACTCACCTTCCATGGAGCCTCTGAACCCGAACAGCCGCTGCGCCTCAGAGTCTGCAGTGCTGCCACTCGAAGCTCTGTTGGCAGCATCTTGTTCTACAGGATCAGAAAAAAACATGCAATTACTTCATCACTGAAAAATACTTTTGTTGCATATCAAAGAGAGAGAGAGAGAGAGAGAGAGAGAGAGAGAGAGAGAGTAATCACAGGAAACTGCTCATAATACAAGTCCCACTCACTTTGTAGCACTTCTCAGGAAAGTTGTCTTGAGGCACCACACCAGCATTACCAAGTGCCCGGAGAGCAAACTTGACTCTGTGCTGCTGCTGGCTGGTCTGATTCCACCCACACCCCTCACCCACTTCCTCCTTCACATAATTCAGGAATGTTCTATTGAAGGAAAAGTAAATTAGTCTAACAGGTGACATGAGTACTGTTGAAGAAGTGTAAATTACTCAACAGCTGTCTCCATAAAAATTTTAATTTTAAGTAAATTTACTGACCACAAGATACATATAACATACATCTGATTCAAAACTTTGGGAATAAACAAAAAAAAACTGAATTCTTGGTGACACTCACTGTGAATGAGTGTGACAAGCAGTGTTGTTCTTTTGGCACAACCTGAACACAACACTTGAGGCTGCCATCACAGCTGCCTCCTCACTCTCAGGTCTACTCTTCACCAAACTCTGAAAAAAAAAAAAAAAAAAAAAATACAACTTAGTGCCTATAAACTTTGCTTTGTACTACATCCTTCAAAACTGTTAGATTAGTATAGAAATTATGTTGTAACAGAAAATCAATATTCATGAAACCAATACAATGTACAGTTGTGCCTTGTCTTCAATACTACTTCAGATTCTGTTGTTTAGGTCTCAGGAAGACTAACATTATGTTTAAGGCACGTTAGAATTTAAGGTTGCAGGGTACTCAACTCATAAGCATGAATACTCAGTGACACACCATGATGTGAGGAATGGATGAAGGATTGGCATGAGTGTGGAGGTGAAGGCCAGCCAGCCACAGGGAAAGAGTGGGGGAGGAGATGTGAGAGGGTGTCTCACTGGCCAAACGTGTAACCAGACCAATGCAAGGACCAGAGTCACATGCCAGGAGGCCATCCAGCACAATACTCCTGCAGGTGGTAGAAAGAAATGAGAAATTAAGTCACAATAGCCGAAAATAATTATATTGATTATAAAATTACAATATTAAAAATAATACATGATGAAAGTACAGAAGGCAGAAATAAGGGTTGAATAAGACCAAGGGAGGTGTATGGCAGAGCAATGCTGCAGAATAGAAGTCATGTGAATCAAAAGTGGTGCAAAGCAAATAACACAGATAGGCACTGCTGTTATTATCAGTTACACTTTTATCATCAATACTAAAGGAGAAAACAATGTCAAATTCATTGTCATTGCTGTTATGGTTGATATGTTAATTATATTTCTTCTGGAAGTCTTCATTACAATTCTTCATCAGAATTTCTACCTAAAGTATTCACTGCCAAGCCTCTAAATGTGCAACTTATGATCACCCATTCTCTGAAACAGAAGAGAAACGAAAATATGTTGCATATTTGTTCAACATAAGCCAACACAGCAAGAAAAGTGTCTCACTTGTAATTGTCCTGGTCAATGTAGTCATCCCAGATCTCCTCTAAATCTTGTTCATGTTGCACAAGACCCATCAGGTTCACCAGGTGACTGAACATACGTGGCCACTCTACCTCCTTTCTGCCTTCCTCCATGGCCAGCACCTCCATTGTGTCAGCAACCTTGTAGATACAATAAAACATGAGGCATTCATCAAAAAGAAGCAGGGATGGTGCATGACCAGTCAGGATACATAAAATTGGCATGACAAAGAAATTAGCATAAATTCCAGAAACAGGTAGCTCATGAAAAAGGAAGCAGTGGGTGGGGAACACTGCTGGCTGTTTACCTGTGCCAAAATGTGGGAAGCCTCCTGTGCTTGGCCACCCATTACTACCTCCTCAAGTTTCATCCTCAAAGACTCCCTCCTTAATATGTGGTCTGAAATAAACATCTTATTTCAGTGAATTTAATTACGCACACATAAATATAGGTTGGGATATAACTAGAAAATAACATGTATATAAATACTGTACATCTCTGACTTTGCTACTTGTTTATGAATAGGATCATAATGGATACAGATTAGGCTGCAGTCAAGGTTTATATAAAAAGGATGGTCCAAGTTTGGTAATTTTAATATATTTTGGATACCTTAAAAACCATTATGTTCCTTTTTTCAATGTAATAAATTCTAAGATATCCAAAATATATTGTTTCAATAGTTGTATAACAACATGACTACTTGCAGCAAGGCAGTGCATGGATTACCTTGGTGGAATGCTTGCTGGTTCCCATCAGACCTGCTAGTCTCCAGAACCAGACTGGAGGACATGGACAAGGTGACAGAATCCTTGGTGGGTGCCAAAGGGCCATCCACCTCCACCTCTTGCTGGCATTCCACATTCTGCCACACTCCTCCCTGACTCTCCATCCGGCACTCTTGATTGCTCCTGTCAGTATAACGTCACTTAATATTATGGGGACACTCACTGTAAGTCTGCCTCAAGGATGCTGCAGACTCTACATTCCTTAGTCCACCTTCAAATCTTCATCAAACACTCTAACAACTGTATTGTGGGATCTTCATGATAAATAGAAGCTGCATGGTCACTCAAACCTGGCATTCATCCTACATACTGTGTACCTTCTGAACAGCTATACAAAATACATACATAGTCTTTCCTACCTGAAGTGGGGCATTACAGTCATGGTGGGGGATGAGGAGTGGGAGTGAAGGAGGTGTGGGAGGTGCACATTGGAGAGGCAGTTATGTTTGGTCTTGTTCAGCACCACCTTGTCATTCTCACTGTTCAGGCGATGATAGTGCGTCTCACACTCACCAGCCACGTCACTCTGAGAATGTGACACTGGCATGTTAGAGCTTATGATGCAGTGAAGAAAATAATATCAATATTGCAATACATCAATCTCATGAGGTATTCTAATGGTATGTAAAGTAGCAGAAGCATCAACATTAGCAGTAGCAGCAGCGTTAGTAAATGTCATAATAACACCAGGAGGAGGAGGAGGAGGAGGACAACAACAATGACAAGGAGGAGAGAAAACAGTAACAAGTTTTAGTGAAGAAATTTACAAACCTCATGCACAATAACTTTGGTTTGCAGGTTAGTGATGCTTGTGTGCAGCATGGATAACACTGCTCGCTTGAAATTGGTGGCAGCAACATGCTCCTCTTGATGTGGGCACACTTCCTCTATCCTGCCATTCTGATAGCTGGTTGGACATAGAGAGTGATGACTGGTACAGATAGCAATGGTGCATTATCTATACATATATAATAACTTGAAGGAAAGCTGTCAGGATTCAGACTACCTGCTCTCTTTTAGTAATCCTTGCTTCTTTCCTACAACTACATAATCTCATAGATAAATGGGGGTCACTTTAACTAATATAGATTTCTTAGTTTAACCCCTTCAATACGGTGACGCCTATGTAGGCATCATGAAGCCCCAGTAGCAAATACGGTGACGCCTACGTAGGCGTCATATTTCTTTTCTGAGCTTTCTTCAGTTCAGTTGTCCCGTATAGTGTGTTGGATACCAACTACACACGCCGTATGCTGTCCTTGAAATCCTAGTGCTCCTCCCACCATCCTTGTCTCCACCAATCACTAAAGATAAGCTACATGCGTCCCGCCTTGTGTCTAAAATTACCCAATGGCATAGACTGTTCCCATCTCTCTCTCTCTCTCTCTCTCTCTCTCTCTCTCTCTCATTCCCTCCCTCCCCATCTCCCTTTCCTCCCTCCTCATCTCCCTTCCCTTCCTCCTCCTCTCCCTCTCGAAAGATAAGCTACATGCGTCCCGCCTTGTAACATTCGTGAAAACACACACACACACACACACACACACACTGGGTGACCAGCAGGCGACTGAGGTGAAAACACACACACACACACACACACACACACACACACACACACACACAAATACAAAAACAAAAAATTTTCTAATCTCTCTCTCTCTCTCTCTCTCTCTCTCTCTCTCTCCTTCCTTCGTTTCCCTCTCCCTTCCCTCCCTCCCCATCTTCCTCTTGAAAGATAAGCTACATGCGTCCCACTTGTGTCTAAAATATTAGCAAGTCTCTCTCTCTCTCTCTCTCTCTCTCTCTCTCTCTCTCTTTCTCCGAAGAGAGAAGCGTCCACTTTCCTCTTCGAAGGCAATATAGTGACTAAAAAATAGCAGCATAATACACAAAGACAAGTATGACAAGCTTGCACGAGTTTCCCGCGCTTGGGCGCGCGGCACTACCACACGTATATCATACAGGCAGGCTTTTTTAACATCCGGCACGAAGGGGTTAAATACTAGTTTATATGCCTTCACAAGAAAAAGAAGGAAAAAAAACATATATATATATATATATATATATATATATATATATATATATATATATATATATATATATATATATACAAGCAACCCCTGTTTAACGAAGGGGGTATGTTCCTAAAAAACACTTCGTTAAGCGAAACTTCGTTAAGCGAACCAATTATAACAAGTTTAACCCCTGATTTGAAAGCGAGAGTGCATCATAGTACGGTGAAAGGTTTAATGAAAGTAAAAATTATGAAGTATAACATTTTGGCAGTTAAATTTAATTTAAGTCATTATAATGTACACTAATGTATGTATGTACGTAACTTTATAATGTTGATTATCTTAAATTTACAAAGGGAGGGAGAGTGAAACGGGAAAGACACTAACCGGCAACCTGTGGAATGTAAACAAAGGGCGCATCATTGTACTGCATACAAAACTTATGTACCACATTTCCACAAGGCTTTCCATTTTATCCATTGTAGAGTCACGAGTTCAGGTTGTTCTTTTAGCTTGCAAGGAAGATACAGTCTCATCAGCCTTCTTAATAGTCTGCTGACTTGAAAATAGTAGAGACAGTAGATGGAGTCAAGATGGTGGCTAGCAATGCTATAGTTTTCTCGCCTCTCTCGTGTCTGTGAATAATATCCAGCTTCACTTCGAGAGTAACAGACTTCCTGGTCTTCTTAGGAATGCTAGGCCACATTGCAAGGAGTTTTGGTGGTAAGTTGAGCAAGTGAAGACGAGCTGCTGCTGACGCTGTTATGGGAGTGAGTGGTGTGTGTTGTCCACAAGAGGCTTGATCTTGATCTTGACCTTGATGCTACAGGTGTCTCCTGAGGCAGGCCTTAGATTTGCGGCTGCTAGTGTATTCAAAAGCTTGTCGGCTTGCATGATACGGCGGGGCTTTCAAACTTGGAAAAAATTATCTGGATAAAACTTTGTTAAAGCGAGTTTGGTATTTCTTAAATGAGCAGATGGTAGTAAAATGAAACCTTCGTTGTAGCAAAATTTCGTTGTGAACCTTCGTTATATATATATATATATATATATATATATATATATATATATATATTATATATATATATATATATATATATATATATATATATATATATATATATATAGGCAACCCCCGTTTAACGAAGGTTCACACAACGAAATTTCGCTATAACGAAGGTTTCATTTACTACCATCTGCTCGTTTAATGAACACCAAACTCGCTTTAACGAAGTTTTATCCAGGTAATTTTTTTTCCAAATTTGAAAGTCCAACGGTATCATGCAAGCTGACAGACTTTTGAATACATCAGGAGCTGCTGGTACTAAGGCCTGCCTCAGGAGAAATCCTGAGACACCTGTAGAATAAAGATCAAGATCAAGCCTCTCGTGGACAACACAGGCTCTGCCGATACAAAGGCCTGACTCAGAAGAAATTCTGTGTCACCTTTAGCATCAAGATCAAGATCACATGCACCACTCACTGCCCAGTCAAAACATAACAGCATCACCAGCAGCTCATCTTCCTTAGTTCAACTTACCACCAAAACCCCCTGCAATGTGGCCTAACGTTCCTAAGAAGACCAGGAAGTGTCTTACTCTCGAAGTGAAGCTGGGTATTATTCACAGACAAGAGAAGGGCCAGAAAACTAATAACATTGCTTCCCACCATGGCTCGACTCCATCTACTGTCTACTATTTTCAAGTCAAGAAACTATTAAGAATGCTAGTGAGACCTCATCTTCCTTGCAAGCTAAAAGAACCACCAGAACTCGTGACTCTATAATGGATAAAATGGAAAGCCTTGTGGAAATATGGTACATAAGTTTTGTATGCAGTACCATGATGCGCACTTTGTTTACATTCCACAGGTTGCCGGTTAGTGTATTTCCCATTTCACTCTCTCTCCCTTCATAAAGTTAAGATCATCAACATTATAAAGTTACGTACATACATACATTAGTGTACATTATAATGACAAACTAAACTACCTAAATGTTTAACTTCATAATTTTTACTTTCATTAAACCTTTTACTGTACTATGATGCACTCTCACTTTGCTTACTCTCAATGGAAGTTCAAATCAGGGGTTAAACTTGTTATAATCGGTTCACTTAACGAAGTTTCGCTTAACGAAGTGTTTTTTTAGGAACGTAACCCCTTCGTTAAACGGGGGTTGCCTGTATATATATATATATATATATATATATATATATATATATATATATATATATATATATATATATATATATATATATATATATATATATACGCTGGAGACTCAATACTTGAATGTCTAAATAGTCGAACTTTTCAATACTCGAACACAAAAGTTCTATTTAATACTCAAAAAAATACCTGATAGTCGAACGCCCACACACGTGCTTGTAAATAAAAGCTACCTGGCCTCTCCCTCCCTTCCCTCCACCAGTTGTGCTGCCACGTTCATCAGAATAATATTCTTGTGTACAGGCAACCCACGCTTAACGAAGGGGTTACTTTCCTAAAAAAACTTTCGTTATGCGAATGTTGCGAACCAATTATAACAAGTTTGACCCATGACTTGAACTTCCATTGAGAGTAAACAAAGCAAGAGTGCATCATAGTACAGTAAAGGTTTAATAAAAGTAAAAATTATGAAGTTAAATATTTAAGCAGTTTAATTTAAGACTAAGTCATTTTATAATATACACTAATGTATGTATGTAACTTTATAATGTTGATGATTTTAAATTTATGAAGGGAGGGAGAGTGGAACAGGAAAGATGCTAGCTGGCAACCTGTGGAATGTAAACAAAAGGTGCATCATTGTACCGTTTACAAAACTTATGTACATTTCCACAAGGCTTTCCATTTTATTCATTGCAGAGTCACGAGTTCAGGTGGTTCTTTTAGCTTGCAAGGAAGATACGGTCTCACCAGCCTTCTTAATAGAGTCTGCTGACTTGAAAATAGTAGAGACACTAGATGGACTCAAGCCATGGTGGCAAGCAGTGCTATTAGTTTTCTCGCCTCTCATGTCTGTGTCTGAATAATATTCAGCTTCATTTCGAGAGCAAGAGACTTCCTTTTCTTCTAAGCAATGCTAGGCAACATTGCAGGGCTGGTTGCAGGGCATTTTGGTGGCTTGTTGAGCATGAGATGACGAGCTGGTGCTGGACTGTGTTTTTGTTTTGAACTAAGAGCGGGGAAGGGTAGAGGAGTGAGTGGTGGATGTGTTGTCCACGAGAGGTGCTGGAGTATTCAAAGCCTGTTGGCTTGCGTGATATGACAGGCTTTCAAACTTGGAAAAAATTACCTGAATAAAATTTTGTTAAAGCGAGTTTGGTGTTCATTATACAAGCATATGGTAGTAAAAGGAAACGTTTGTTGTAGCGAAATTTCATTGTGTGAACGTTCGTTAAGTGGGGGTTGCATGTATTCTGTCTGTAGTTTTTCATTTATAAACTTACATTAACGCCAAAGGCTTATTAGTGGTGAAAACATCTGGTAATCAAACAGCCGCACATTTGGTCATATACAAAGTTCGTGTGTCCTCTCCCTTCTCGCAGCCACCTCTGTCCTGTTCTGATACTGCATTACTGGTAATACCAGTAATCCAGTATACCGGATGCCGTTGTGCATCTCTAGTCCTGCCGTAGGCTTGAAAAACAACATTCTTCAGAGTGTTGTCAGTAACTTTTCATTTAGAAACTTACAATGGCATCAAACAGGCTTATTAGTGATGAAAATAAAGAATCTGATGAGAGTGCAAGTGTTTGTGAGCCACATCTCTCTACTAGTGGATTTACAGGAATCACACCAGAAGAGTTACAAAGACGTTTTAATGGATGGTGACTCCTCGTCCAACGACTTCCCTCCTCCTCCCCACCATTCTCCCCTTTTCTTCTAAGTTATCCATCACCAGCCTTCACTTACATTATGTTCAAATAAAAATGATGAAAAAAAATACATTGAAATTTTTATAAACACTTTTATAAACATGAGGTTTTGCAAATATTACAACAAATTATCTAATTGATAGGTATCAATAGTCGAGCTTTTTAATATTCGAACAACCCTTTGGAACAAATTAAGTTTGAGTATTGAGTCTCCACTATATATATATATATATATATATATATATATATATATATATATATATATATATATATATATATATATATATATATATATATATATATATATATATATATATATATATATATATATATATATATATATATATATATATATATATATATATATATATATATATATATATATATATATATATATATATATATATATATATATATATATATATATATATATATATATATATATATATATATATATATATATATATATATATATATATATATATATATATATATATATATATATATATATATATATATATATATATATATATATATATATATATATATATATATACAGCCATATATATATACACGGTCTACCCAGTAGCAAGCCAGCTACTCAAGGGAGGGCACAAATCCCAGACCGATGACTAATGAGCAACAAGAGAAGCCCAGCAACACGAATCTCCCTAACACTGTGCCAGACCGACAAGAGTGCGTGTCTATCTCCGCTGAAGGCTACCTTGAGACTGAGTCCCGCTCGCAACGAGAAGCGAGAAGAGGGAGGTGGGTTGTCTACTCAGCAGAACAGCCGAGGGCCCGCTGAAATAATAATTTGGCCATAGGCCTTAAAAGAAAAAATTTTGGAAACAAAACATTTACAAAATTTCTTTTAAAAAGGCATGGAACTGATTAAAGAGAATGGCCCCGGGACAGACAATCAGCCACAACGTTGTCTGTTCCTTTTATATGTCTGACAATGATATTGTACTCCTGGAGTAGAAGACTCCAGCGAGTTAAAACGCTGATTTTTAAATTTAAACTTTTCTAAGAACTGAAGGGGACTATGATCTGAATAGATGACTACTTGGGGCCCATAAGCGGGGATGTAAATTTCAAAATGCTGCAAGGCTAGCAAAATGGCAAGCATTTCTTGCTCAATGACTGAATAGTTCTTCTGGGCGGGAGTAAACTTTTTCGAAAAATAACACACACGGTGGTTAACACCCTGGTCATCAGACTGCAATAAAACTGCGCCTACTCCCACCTGACTGGCATCTACTGCGAGAGCAAAACTTTTTCTGAAGTCAGGGGCCTGGAGCACTGGCATCTCGCATAAAATGGTCTTAACTCGGTGGAAGGTGCTCTCACAGTCTTCACTACAGGCCCACTTCTTACCCTTTTGCAAGAGATCTGTTAGAGGTGCCAGGAGGGTTGAATACCCCGTTACAAAACGACGGTAGTAACCTACCACTCCTAAGAATCTCTGCAAGGCACGGCAACAGGTCGGTGCGGGGAACCGCCTGATTGCTTCTACTTTGGCTTCAGGAGGAGTGATGTAGCCATGGCCCACTCGGTAACCCAGGTATTGCACCCGAGCTTGTACAAATTCACACTTCTCCAAGTTGACAACTAATCCCGCTTCCTGGAATCGTGCAAAGAGGGCTTCTACATTAGTCAGATGCTCAGCCCATGTTGTGTCATAGATGACCACGTCATCAATGTATACTACACAGTGAGTCAGACCATCAGTAACTCGGTCCATGAGACGCTGAAATGTGGCTGGGGCATTTTGCAGCCCATAAGGCATCACTTGACACTGATAGACAGGGCCGTTGGCCACAAAGCTAGCTATCTCCTTAGCCCGCTCCATCAATGGGACCTGCCAGTACCCCTTGACAAGGTCCACTTTGGTGATAAAAGTAGCTGACCCAATTCGGTCCACAGAGTCATCTACACGGGGCAAGGGATAAGTGTCTACTTTGGTTAGAGCATTCACCCGCCTGAAGTCAATACAAAACCTGACCTTGCCGTCAGGCTTAGGCTGCAGGGTGACTGGGGAACTCCATTGACTGTAAGTCCGAGTAATGAGCCCATGCTCAAGCATGTACTCCAACTCCTTCTCCACCATTGCTTGCTTCATAGGATTTACTCGGTAGGGGCAGTTTGACAGGCTCTGCATCCCCAACATCAATATCGTGTTCTATCAACTGGGTCCTGCCCAGGACACTGCTAAACACAGAGGAGTACTTCCTCAGCCACCGAAGCAACTCATCTTGCTGATCCCCTAGGTGTTCAACCTTTTCCCTCAAGAGATGGAGGCTATTCCGTTCCCACTGCCCTGTAGGAACAACAGGTTCAGGCCCAATAACTTCTGGAGCCTCTCCCTCCCGGCAGAAAAGTAAAACTGAAGATGTCTCTTGCACAGCAGAACTAAAAGACCCCTTCTGGCTAGTAGAACGAAAATAGGGCTTCAGCATGTTAACGTGACACAACTGAGCCCTCTTGCGCCGGTCAGGAGTGACCACCAGGTAGTCGAGGTCACGTACCTTCTTCTCTATAACATAGGAAGGTCGTTGACTTTTCTGAGTGTATGGTGTGTAGGCTCAAGAGCGAGAATTTAGTTCTTTCTCTTGAGCACCGAGAATTACGAGAGGAAATCAGAAAGCTAAGTGAGGGGAAAAGTGCGAACGAAGTTCTCATCTTTGAGTTGAAGGAGGAGGTTAAGAGGCTTGGGGAGGCAGTGGAAAAAATTACGCAGGAGATCAGTGTTAGGCCGAAGGTTGGACCTTCTGAGGGCGACAGGGTGGCTTGGCCTCTGTCGGGAAGAGCAGAGTGGGGAAGAGGGAGCAGGCGAGCCAGACTGGGAAAGATAGTAGTCAGGATGGGCAGAGATGGCAGGTTGCGAGGGAAGGAAAGCGGAGGCAGTTAGGGAGGATAGGACTAAACCTGTTGAGTGTGAAAATAGGTTCGGTTTGTTGGAGGGAGGGAGAGTGAAAGTGAGTGGAGTGAATGAAGTGGTTGTGGTGAGTGAAAGGAGAAAGAAGGAGGTAGAGGAGAGGAGGAGGATGGTTGTGCGTAGCACACCTCAGGTGTGTGTGGTGGGTGACTCTCAGGTTAGGTATTTAGATAGCACTTTCTGTGGGAAAGACAGGGATAGGAGGACGAACGTGTGTATGCCTGGTGCAGGTGTGAAGGCAGTGAGTGAGGAGGTGCAGAAGAGGGTTGGGGGGATGGAGAGGGAGGGTGTAGTAGTTTTGCACGTAGGTGGGAACGATGTCAGAGCAGGTGGGTCGGAGGAGTTAGTGGCAAGATTTCGGGAAATGTTAGGCAAGATAAGGGAGAGTGGTAGGAGGTGTGTAGTGTCAGGAATCTTGCCTCGTGTGTATGTTAGCAGGGAATGGTTGTCTAGAGCCATTGGTGTGAATGATCAGGTAAAAGGGATGTGTAAGGATGTGGGTGTCAGCTTTGTGGATGTATGGGATAGGTTCTATGGGCGAAGGGATTTGTATGCTAGGGATGGTGTGCATCTGAGTAGGAAGGGTGTGGATGTGCTGAGTGGATGTCTGGAGGGGGAGTTGGGATGGAGTGTAGGGGGTGAGGTAGCAAATGCATTCCAGAAGAAAGATGCTAGACATAAATTAGATAGGATAAACAGAGATAGTGAAAAGATTAGGAAAGATTTCCAGGTGCAAATAGGAGAGAATAAGATTAGGATTCCAAATAAGGAGACAGCATCTAGGAAGGTAGCAGGACTTAAATGTTTTTATGTAAATGCCAGGAGTCTTAGGAACAAGAAGGACGAGTTATCTAGTTATATAGTTGAGGAGGACTTAGATGTTGTATGTGTCACAGAGGCATGGGTAAATGAGGAAAAGTTTAGGAAAATAGGAAAGAATATGAAGTAGATGGATACATTATGTATTTACACCAGAGAATTGGTAGGATAGGTGGAGGAGTAGTTATTTATGTAAAAAATCCTTCATTTCCAGTCAGGTTAATGGTATTAAGGTAGATAACAGAGTAGAGTCCTTATGGCTGGATGTTAGAGTAAACAAAAGTAAGGTTATTAGAGTAGGAGCTTTTATAGACCACCTAACCAGTCAGCAGATGTAGACAACCTTATGGTAGATGAGATAAATAGGGGTGTACTAGTCAGACAATTATCTTAGGGATTTTAATCTTAAGTCAGTAAACTGGGAGAGGATGGTAGGAGATGCTAGTGAAAATAAGTTTATGGAAAGTTTTCAGGATAACTATTTAGTGCAGATGGTAGATAAACCTACTAGGGGGAGGAAGGTTTTAGACATAGTACTAACAAATATTGAGCATTGTTTAAAGGAAGTTGAGGTAGGAGAGACTTTAGCAAACAGTGACCATCATATAATTAGATTTATCATTAATTCCAGTAGGGATAATATAGTGAATAAGACTAGAGTCCCAAACTATCAGAAAGGCAATTATGGTAGGTTACGTCAGTTATTAGGAGAGGTAAACTGGGAAGATAGTTTTGGAAATAAAACTGCACAGGAGATGTGGGATATTTTTAAGGTTGTAGTAAAGGGTATAGTGATGCAGTGTATCCCTTACAAAGATATAAGGCAGAGAAACAGGAAGCCATTATGGTGGACTCATGAGATAGGTAGCCAGATCAGAGAGAAGAAGAGGGCATACAGAGAGTTGCAGAAAAGTGGGAAGATGTAGATTTGATTAGGTACAGACAGGTCAGAGATGATTTGAGTAAGGTTATAAAAAAGTAAAAGGCAGGCAGAGATAAAACTAGCTAGAGCTGGGAGTAAAGATCCCAAAAATTATATAGTTATTACAAGGTCAGTGATAAAAGAAATAAGGATAGGATTGGACCACTCAGAAAAGATGGTGTAGTAGTGGATCAAAATGAAGACATAGTAGAATTATTGAATGAACAATTTTCTTCAGTATTTACTAGGAAAGAATAGGAAATCCTGTTACAAACAGTGCGACGAGTAGTTTAAGAGCTTTAGAAAATATTGATATAAAACCGGGAATTATTAGGAAATTTATTCTTGAACTAGACGATAGGAAAGCTAGTGGTCCTGATGAGCTACATGCCAGAGTACTTAGGGAGGGTGTAGACAGTATTTCTGAAGCACTTAAGTTAATCTTTGAAAGATCACTTAGGTTTGCTGAGATACCTCAGGACTGGAAGTTAGCTAATGTTACTCCAATATTTAAAAAGGTAGGAAGGATGATGCGAATAATTATAGACCGATCAGTTTAACTAGTATAGTATGTAAGATACTAGAGAAAATCATTAAGGGTAGTATTTGGGAGCATTTAAATGAGAATAGATTAATTAGAGATACCCAACATGGCTTTAGATCAGGGAGGTCCTGTCTTACAAATTTGCTCGATATCTTAGAATATATTACCAAGGAGTTAGATGATGGAAATAGCATAGATGTTATATATCTAGATTTTAGCAAGGCGTTTGATAAGGTACCGCATAGGAGGCTAGTGTACAAATTGAGACTACATGGGATAGGGGTAGGTTAGTTGATTGGATTAGTGAATGGCTTTCTGATAGGAAACAGAGAGTAGTATTAAATGGGGCAATGTCTGAGTGGAAGGAAGTGGTTAGTGGGGTACCCCAAGGATCAGTGCTAGGACCTCTTCTTTTCTTGGTGTACATTAACGATTTAGATATAGGAATTAGTAGCAAAGTATCAAAGTTTGCAGATGATACTAAGATAGCATGTGCAGTACAGGGTGAAAAGGACAATTACAGAATACAACGAGACCTGGACAGGCTGATAGCATGGGCAGACAGGTGGCAGATGGAGTTTAATTCTAAAAAGTGTCAGGTTATGCATTTAGGTAAAGACAACACAAACTTTAACTATGAGATGGAGGGATGTTGGCTAGAGGCAGTAGAGGAAGGAAAGGATTTAGGAGTAGTGATAGACAGGACTATGAAATTTTCAAAGCAATGTTTAGAAGCAAGAAATAGGGCAAATAGGATCCTGGGTTTTATAAATAGAAATGTTAGTTATAAAAGTAAGGAAGTGGTGCGTAGCTTATATAATTCCTATGTTAGGCCCCATTTAGAGTATTGCATACAGGCCTGGTCACCCCACTATAGGCAGGATATCAACATGTTAGAAGCAGTTCAGAGAAGAGCAACTAGGATGATACCAGCATTAAAGCGCCTGGAGTATAGAGATAGATTAAAGGAATTAAACATGTTTTCATTTGAGAGGAGATGTATAAGAGGGGATATGATAGAGTTATTTAAAATGTTCTCAGATACAAACTACATAGATGTGAGATCTTTCTTTACCTTAGAGGAGGAAGTAGGACTAGAAATCATGGCAGGAAGATTAGAAAGCAAGGCTGCAGGTTAGATATAAGAAAATATTTCTTTAGTCATAGGGTGGTAGACTTCTGGAATGCATTGCCAGAGACGGTTGTAAATAGCACTAGTTTGACAATGTTTAAAAACAGATTAGATAAGCACTTAAATTTATTAGATTTATAATTATGTATAGCGCTGCATGATAGTTTTTATAAGAAATTTACTATAGTTAAACAAGACATGATCCCCATGTATGGGGATTACAGATTGTAGAGGAATTGCTGCAGGACTTAGCCCTGTTAATGGGCCAAATATTTAGAATTAGTATATAATGTATTGTGTACTTGTAAGTGTATCTTTAAGTACTGATGACGAGGTCGCTGTGCGACTGATACAGGATAACCTAGATGGGCCCTGGTGGCCCTTTGTTATCCTATTATTTATGTTATGTTATAGGGGCCACTATAGCGGGCAGCAAGCGGCTGGCCCTGAAGTGGTAACAGCACGAGCACTTCATCTCCAGGGGCAAAACTCCGATACTCGGCCCTTCGGTCATAATACCCCTTCATACTCTGCTGGGCCTTACAAAGGTGGGCCTGCGTCACCTCTAATGCCTTGGCCAATCTCTCTCGACTGCTCATGAGGCTCTTAAGCAGTGAGACAGGGCGTTCAGGCGACGGCTGACACCAAGCCTCCCGAACTACGTCGAGCGGTCCACGTACTCGGTGTCAAACACTAGCTGATTGGGTGAGAAACCCAAGGACTCAGTGGGCGCTTCTCTCACCGCAAATAAGACAAAGGGGACACCCTCGTCCCAATCCTTATCTCTCTCCATGTAGAAACTCTTGAGCATGGTTTTGAGAGTTTGATGATGTCTCTCCAGGGCTCCCTGAGACTGCGGATGATAAGCACTGGACACAATATGCTTGATTCCCCACGCAGTCATCGTATCCTTAAACAACTTTGAAGTAAAGTTGGTCCCCTGATCGGACTGCAGCTCTGCTGGCAATCCAAAGTGTGTAAAGACGGTTAACAAAGCCTTCAGCACCACCTTAGAGTGAGTGCTTCTCAGGGGAATTGCTTCAGGGTACTGCGTGGTAACATCCATTATGGTCAACAAATACTTGTGACCAGCCCTGGTAGTAGGCAGAGGACCTACTATATCAATCAAAACCCTCGTGAAGGGAGGATCAACAGCAGGGATGGGGTGGAGTGGCGCCACAGGGGGTGTCTGATTAGGCTTGCCCACCACTTGACAAGTGTGGCAGCACTTAAGAATCGTGGCTACTTCTCCAGACATGCTGGGCCACCAAAAATTGCGACACAGGTGAGCGATGGTCTATCGGATGCCTAGGTGTCCAGCCATAGGCCCCTCATGTGCCAACAGCACAAGTGCCTCACGCAGCTTATGCAGCACAACTACTTGCAGTAGGTCACCACCGTCACTCTCCTGCCATCTACGACACAACACCCCTTGATGCAAGACAAACTCCTCCTTGCCCTCCAACTCCTCACTTCCCTCACCCACTCGAGCAAAGAAGGAGGCCAACGCCGGGTCCTCCTGCTGCCTATGAATGAGCTCTGCAGGCTCTAGCTGGGTAAGAGAAAGGGGCACTATAGGGTCATGGGGTTGAGGCAACGCTGCAACCCTACGTCCCACACGGCATCGAGGATGGAGAGCTGGCCCAGGCTGCTCCGCTCCTGCCATTGTGATCTGGTGAGTCCTCAGAAGGATCATCACCACCAGCCAGGCAGTCACCAGGCAAGGGAACAGCTCGCTCCCTGCCTCCACGATGCTCCACAGGGGGAGAAACTTCCCACCCCCCCGCAGAACTGGAAGTCTCCCCACCCTGGGCGCCAACTTCCAACAAACTGCCTGATTTATCATGCCGGGACTTGTGCTGAACATCAGAGCCCTCAGCCTCCACACCAGGAAGCAACTCAGCACGAGTGCTCCCTCCATAGTGCTCTGCGGAGTGAGAATAACCATCAAACAACTCAGCTACACCCAACACTCCGTCCTCACTCTCAGGAACAACTCCCAAAGTCAAGTCCGGTGCATTAATGAGTGACTCCACACCGTCACCGTCAGCCTCCACACCAGAACTCAATGGTGAGCCCAACACTGGCTCCACCACATCAGCACTGCTACTCCCATCTGTAGTTAATCCCACCTGGCTGCTAGCAGCCTCCTGGGTAGTAACAGGCTCTCTCTCAGCCCGGTGGGCCTGAGAGCGGGTAACAACATTTACAGAGTCTTGCACCACTGGCCCAGACTCTTCAGCAACCTCATCCTCATCAGAGGTTGGGATCCATACACGACCACCAGCCAAATCATTCCCAAGCAGGAAGTCCACTCCTGCGACTGGCAGTTCATCTGCCACTGCTACCTGAGCCGTAGCAGTGACAAGAGGACATGACAGCGTCACCTCAGCCGTCACGAACTCCTCCACAGTGTTAAGTCCACGACACAACACTGCCTTGCTAGATGTCACCTTCTTCCCAGTGACATTTCGGCACACTGACTGCTGTGCTCCCGTATCACGCAGTATGGTGACGGGATACTTTGTGCCATCAATCTCGACAGTGCCTCCACACAGGAAAGGACGGCACCAGTCGAGCTCACTATCTTTAGGTACGGGCGAGGCAACAAGGGGAGGAACAGGTGGGCCAACCTGCTCTCTCTCCTCCAAACACAACTCAGGCACACGCCGTGCCTTCTCATCACTTCTAAAGCCTGAAGGAGCAGTCAACTCATCACCACAAACTTGGTCTGGCCACACCAAGGCAACTTGTTTCTGCGAGGACTTGGGAGTTTCAGCTGTTACTAACTTTGGGCAATTGAACTTAAAATGCCCTTTTCCTCGGCAGTGATAGCACGTGGGCTGGTAATCATACTTGGGAGTTTTAGGGACCGCCTTCTGCAGCCTCGCTGCACAAGGCTTTCTTCTTCCTCTCATCCCTATTCTGTCCAACTCTCTACTGCAAGAGTTACCCAGTACTCTCAATCATTCATCCCTTTCACTGGTAAACTCTGAAACCCCCTCCCTGCATCTGTATTTCCGAATTCCTACGACTTGCCTTCTTTTAAAAGGGAGGTATCGAGGCATTTGCTCCCCAATTTTGGGTGACGCTTTTTTACTTTTTAGAGAGCCAGCACTCAAGTGGGCCTTTTTTTTATCTTTTCTTTTTTTTTTTGCCCTTGGTCGGTCCTCTTCCCTATATAAAAAAATATATATATATATATATATATATATATATATATATATATATATATATATATATATATATATATACAGTAAGGTCCCGGGTTACGTCGGTATCGAGTTACGTCAAACTCGCACTTACGTCAGTCCACTATAAGGCAATTTAAGATTTAAAAAATAGAAAATTTATAAATCGTAAAGCGCGGGGTTTATTGTTATTGTTGGCTACCAGGCGTCACTATAGTCCGACTCAAATATGAAGGCCGCTGAGGGGGGAGACCTAACGGGGATTCCCCGGCTGTGGCGTCGCCAAGCATCGTAGCACACGTTTCAATTTCATTATTTACTTACATCTTAATGAACCGTCATAAAAGTGTATTCCTCTAAATTTCTAATAAGGATGTATAGAGAGCTTTGAATATTGTTTTAGTATAATGAATACAATGATTTTGTATAGATACCACAAAATGTAGCACCACTGCTCTCCAGCATTGCTACTTTTCAAAGTTGGACATGAGTGAGGTCAACCTCCCTGACCGCTGATAATCCCCAGGTCAAATCAAGTCACTCCTCCCCTCCCTGTCGCTCAGGATGGAAGGTGAATATCTCGTCCGCGCTACTCACCATCGCAACCTTCACAGTCAAGAGAAATTAATTATTTACAGCGTCAACAAGTTCTGCTTAGAGGATTCTTTTATTATTAATGTGGAGGACACTTCTGACGAAGAACTGTCTGATTAAATAGCTGAGAGCAGATTATGCTTACAGGGTAAAACCTCTATAAAAAAAAAAAACGCACCTTAACTCTGGGTGTGGTGTGGAAAAAGAATAAAATAAAACAACAAAAAAGATGTATGTCTACTTGTCTATTTTAGAGAGAGAGAGAGAGAGTGTGTGTGTGTATGCCGCGTCACAGGAGAACCAATACGTAAACTGTTGAAAGACTCGCACAAGCAGGATTACACACACACATGCATGAGAGAACTATATAGTAATAAGAAACAGGAGAAAGTAGTAGAGAGAGAGAGAGAGAGAGAGAGAGAGAGAGAGAGAGAGAGAGAGAGAGAGAGAGAGAGAGAGAGAGAGAGAGAGAGAGAGAGAGAGAGAGAGAGAGAGAGGAGAGATGGGCGTTTCTCCACACTTCAGTGTTAATCCTATAATTGGGGCTGCGACGTTTGGCGACGCTGCAACCCGGGAATTCCCGATAGGTCTCCCCCCTCAGCGGCCTTCATATTTGTGTCGGACTATAGTGGTTATCCGCCACACCGCCCACCTCACGCTTGAATACAATAACACTCTACGTACCTCAGTTCCACCACACCGTCGCCCCTGGCAAGAGTGTTCCTACATCTGCGTTTGCTGACTATCTTAGTATCTTGCTCAATGGCACCAAAAAGAAAACTCCTGAGTGATCGCAGTGATGCTAAGAAAAGGAAAACCATTACGCTACAAGAAAAAGTGGACATAATTAAAAGACATGAGAAGGGAGGCAGCAGCTGTGTGTGAGGGAGTGAAGAAGAAAATGGGAAGCCCGTTACCATGACAACGGGTAGGTTGACGACCTTGAGGGCTCGCGCACCCATCACAACAATAACAACTCCGGAGCCTTCATCTGGGCCACACGACACTTGCAGCTCACTTGCACCGTCTGCGTCTGTCTGCTAATCCCTATTGCCCTTTCCTATTGCATTTCCTGCTCCGCTGCCCACGCTTCTACTCCCACCGCACTGCACTACGCTCCCAGCTGTCCACTCTGGGCGTCACAACATTCGACCTGCCTACCCTCCTGGCGGCCTCAGGCGTCCACCCCTCTGGCAACATGCAGTCCTTCGCGTTCGCGGCCCTAATCAACAACAAAAACAAGCTTGTGTTTCATATTCCTACATAGTTGTAAATAATATACCAATATAACAATATAACCTTTTACTTACCTGAACAACCATAAAAAATTATTGGTTGAAAACTCGATAATATGCTTTGAAAGTACAAAAACTCGAGTTACGTACAAAATCGACTTACGTCATGTTTCAGGAACGTAACTCTGACGTAACTCGGGACCTTACTGTATATATATATATATATATATATATATATATATATATATATATATATATATATATATATATATATATATATATATAAACCCTTTATAAAATCAGATATGTTTAAGTCAGATATTAAATAAACCGGATTCTATATAACCAATGGATTATTTTCATTTAAATCAAACAGCAGTGATATATATGGCAAACATCCGGTGTGGGAAATTTTGGAAGGTTAGGAGTGTTCCACAATGCACTATATCAGGTTTATGACGTCACTCATGGCTTATGGAAGCTCACAGGTGATTGTAAACACCAACACTACCCCTTTGTCCTTTCATTCCAAAATTGTGCTCCAGAAAATTCCATGAGGTTATGGAGTGTTCTGCAGTGCACTACAAGTATAGCGGAAATATTACGTTACTATAGTGTGACCACTCTTAAAACCATTTTTATGTGGCGTCAGCGAGGGTATTCCCTTTCCTGCAGTGTTGCCATACCCCTCTGCCCTGATTGGTGAATGATGACCTGATATCGTTAGGCCTGGTATGGAAAAGGAGAAGTGGATACATGTGCACACTTATGAACATCACAAGGTTATAAATGATGTAATGAGTGATAGAATTGCATTGTACAGTAAATTATGATTTTGTTTCCACACCGCTGAAGAGGTAAAAGTCAAGCACGGGACCTAACCCAGGTCACAGTCATACAGGTGACACACAACTCGTGAGGCCTGGTTGTGCAGGCCTAAATGTTCCCACTCGCCCAGGTTTTAATATACATTTTTTAACAAGAAAATAACACACAATCTGCTGATATTCCCTCCAGCTGCATTAAAAAAAAAATCATTATTTCACTACTTAACCATCTTAGAACTACAGAGAAAGTCAGCATAAGCCATTCTATTTATTTAAGGAAGACTGTAAAGTAACTATGCCAAGTTTCATTGTTGTTGTATGAGTACTTCACAGACATTGAGTTTGGTTTCTTGGCTATAATAGAATATTTATTTTGAGTTATAGCATTAGTTTATATTTACCTATCTGTGACGTCTTTCATATACAGTGGAGACTCAATACTAAAACGTCTAAATAGTAGAACTTTACAATACTCAAACACAAAAGTTTGATTTAATACTCAAAAAAATCCCTGATTGTCGAATGCCACACATGTAGTTGTAAACAAAGGTTCCCTGGCCTCTCCCTCTCCTCCCTCCGCTAGTTGTGCTGCCGCGGTCAACAGAATAACATTCTTGTACAGTGGTACTTCGACATACAAATTTAATTCATTCCGTGACGATCATTGTATATAAAAAAAATCGTATATCAATAAATTTTTCGCATAGAAATTAATGGAAATAGAATTAATTCCTTCTTGTGATATGAATTTACCCCCCAAAAAAATTAACATGCTTTAAATACCAACCAAATATAGACTCAATATAAGATAAATACAATGTTTATTGTATGCATGATATAAATCAACTATATTGCCCAAAATAACAACTTAACCCGCAAAACTCAGGACACATCGATAGACGTTCATCACACAAGACTTGGGGCATGTCAATAGACGTTTAGGCTTTTTACGTCTATATTTTGGCTATTTTCTTCCCGTTTTCTTTGCTTATGAGCTGGCAACACTCATCAGGAGTAAACATATGCTCTACGTCACTGTGTCACCAACGATGGATGGTGGGAGAGACAGTGATTTCACTGTGTCTGATTCCGCCACCTCTCCCGCATGCCTTACTTCTATACCTCAGGTCTCTCGCCATGTTACTGGGAGACAACTTTTGAATGAGAGTGGCTCGGCCCGTTTCCTATCGCTCTAGCCAAAGCTAATGAACCCGATCGGATGCAGAGCCACGTAAACCAATGATACCACCTCATTCAACCTGTGATATTTTAGTAACCATGACATCTAGAGACTTATGGTGTTTTGCATTGCAAAGAGGAAGAGTTGTTTGTGGGCAGAACACCATTTGTACTCACTCGTTTATTGAATTTCTAAGTGTAATCAGTATGTGAATACCAGCTATTTTGTGTGTTTCTCGCCAAACTTTTACTTTTGGGACTCATGATTTTGAGTTCACAAAACTTAAGAAAAAATACACACTGCTGAGGAGCACAGACACATACATGCACAAAGGATGAACAACAATACACAACGTGGACTGAATGTTCTGGTGGACGGGTAGCCGAGCGATTGCTGCGCTACCTACCGATGGCTATTCGTATTTTAAAAATATCTTCGTATTTCAATGGGTAAATTATGAAATTTTTTGTCGTATATAAAAAAAAATTGTATGTTGGGGCGATCATATCGAGGTATTACTGTACATTGTTTGTAGTTTTTCATTTATGAACTTACATTAACACCGAAGGCTTATTAATGGTGAAAATATCTGGTAATCAAACGGCTGCACATTTGTTCGTATACAAAGCTCTGTCCTCTCCCTTCTCGCAACCGTCACTGTCCTGTTTTGATACCAGTAATACTGGTAATACTGGTAATACCAATTTACTGGATGACAGTGCACATCCCTAGTCCTGCATAGTGAATTACTAATGAAATACCGTGGTATTTCATTAGTAATTCACTATCATTCACTGCCATGGAATCCAGATTATCCTCATGGCATGAGCGTATATGAATACTAAGATATGATATCCATTATAGCAGGCAATAGAGGAGTGGAAACAAATTTAATATCATGGTGAAAGACAACACGCCATGCTAAAAAAGGTCACAAGAAGAAGAAGAAGCGGCCAAGTCGCCGGAGTCTCAGCAGTCTGTGGCCGATCTCATCATCTCTGCTTTATTTGTTGGAATTTCATGTAAGATTTCACTTTATGCATTACAAAAACAATCCTTTCTTGGGGACAAGGCTTGTAAAAAGGTAATAGAAATATATATATATATATATATATATATATATATATATATATATATATATATATATATATATATATATATATATATATATATATATATATATATATATATATATATATATATATATATATATATATATATATATATATATATATATATATATATATATATATATATATATATATATATATATATATATATATATATATATATATATATATATATATATATATATATATATATATATATATATATATATATATATATATATATATATATATATATATATATATATATATATATATATATATATATATATATATATTTTTTTTTTTTTTTTTAAATCCATGTGGTATGTTGAGGACCAGCCCAGAACGCATCCCCCTATTTCCATTATTTCCTATGGGAAAATTATGTCCGCTTAATGAATTTCCACTCTATGAACAGCTTTGACACCCCCTATCCTGTTTGTTAAGTGGAGTATTACTGTACTAGTACTGCAGTTAAATAAAATGTGTGTTTGGTACTTCATTTATTGTTTTATTTTTGTCTTTTTGGTAAAAAAGTGTTTTTTTGAGAGGATCTGGGAACCTAACCCCTATTTTCCCATAGGGCCTATTACTCGCCCAACAGGAATCTCACCGTGCACGACGAGCTCAGGAACCTAACTGTCATGTTGGGCGAGGTATGACAGTAAACATGGGGTTTTGCTAGGATGAGAACGAATTACCTGATTTATAGGTATCAATAATCAAACTTTTTAATACTCGAACAGCCATTTGGAATTAATTAAGTTTGAGCATTGAGTCTCTACTGTATATCACAGCAATCACACGTCACTAATTTAAGAAGTATATCACCGCCACAGGCAAGGGAATACTCTCGCTGACCCCATCACATACCTGGTTTCAGACTGCTAGCACTATAATGACTTATGGAAGCTCACAGGTGATTTCACACACTCTACACTACTCATATGTTCCTCCATTCCCAAATTGTGTTCCAGAAAATTCTGAAAAGGTTACAGAATGTTCCATAGTGCACTATAATGGGATTATGATACTACTCATGGCTTACAGAAGCTCACAGGTGATATGTAACCATTGATAAACACCTCTCACAGGGCTCTGTGGCTTCTTTCCTCCTCTTGTCTTTGTTTTGAATGCATAAATATGTGTTCTGTTTTAATAATTCTAATAAATCAATATCTTTTCAGAATATCACTAAAACTTTAGATAAATCAGATCCTTGGATATTTTGACAAAGTGTTCTCAAAAATTAATCTAATTTATAGAGTTTACTGTATCAAGGAATATGACAAGTCTGACACATGTACATGCTTGACAGAGTAGTGACATGATGAACATACATGGAGATGAAAGTCACCCACCTGAAGTATAAGTCATGGGTCTGGACTGCCTCCTTGAACCAAGTTGAGTCGCCCTCCACCTCAAGGCTGGGAACCTGACAGACACAAGCAACACCCAATTCTCACTCTCTCAGCTACACCAAGCTGGATGGATGCACAGAGCATCATATACACTTGACCCTTGTTTATCCGGACCTTATTTATCTGGATTTTGATTTATCTGGACAGTGTCCAGATAATGATTTAATAATTTGAGTCTGGACGGCCAACAAATTAATTCAAACAACTCGTGCCTTGCACACTTCCAGAAACGGTCAAAAGATGGCAGCATCTCTACAGCAGATGGTTGTAAACAAGTCCGGCCGATGCTACAGAACACTATGTATTGTCCAGTATCAGTAAGGAAGTTTGTGCATCTTTCAGTACCTCAGAACTCTTAATTATGTCTCCAAAGGTTGTTAGACTTAAGTGAGTGGCCCTAGCCGTGACTTCAGAACTGGAATTAATAAGAAAATTAAAGAAAGAAGCAAGAGTTACGAGTGTTTGTAAGGAGAATGGTATGGCCACGCAAACTGTGTCAGACATGACTAAATCAAAATATAAGCTGGTAGAATACTCTGCCAAATACTGTGTGGATGCATCATCAAGTAAAAGTGGTAAAGCTGTACCAAGGAAAAGTGTAAGGAGTGGAAAAGATGTTTCATTAGATGGGCTGCCATCATGAAGTGGTATGTGCAGCAGCTAAGAAGCTGGCAAAGAAATTGATATAGAGAATTTCAAGGGGAACAATGGGTGGCTGTGGCGATTCCACAATCGACAGGCATTTCAATAATATTGTGCAGGATGAAGCTAGCAATGCGGATACAGCCAGCATCGCATGACACAGCTGCATGTTGTGGTAGTATACTTAGTGTACTTAACATCTATGAAAATTTTTTTCACATACTAGTTAGGTTAATTTTAGTGTTAGGTTAACTTAGATTAAGTTTGTTTTGGTTTAGTTAATCCAGGAAACCAAAATAAACTTTGCAGTTTTCCAAAAGTCTAAGGAGGCAGACGATCATATTTAGCAAACAAAGAACCCATTTGTGTTTTTCATTATCCAGAACATTATCTAGCACCATTTACTCCTGAAAAATGAGGGTCGAATGTGCACAGCCTGCTTGCACCTGGTACTATTATTTCTCAAATTGAATTATGCAGGACCTATAAGCTATTCATTATAATATGGTAGCCTATATCCTTTCATGAATTATTATAATGGTAACTCAGAAAAAAATCAAATACATGAAATATTATGTATGCACCACTGTGAGTAGAATATCAGATCATCTGCAACATTAACTAAGTGATATATGATAGTCTACAAATTGAATATATACATGCAATGATTCTTGACCCCTTGCTCTCACCTGCAGCCTTAGGTCACAAGGGGAGGTGCCAACAGTGACAATGACCCTTGCTGCCACATTGATGGAGGACTCCTGGTGGTTCCCTGCAGTGGTAGTGGCCGCCTCGCCCCGGTACAGGTACACATACTGCTGCCCTGTTTGATATGTAGTCTGCCTCTCACCTGCAGACACAATTTTTTTTTAGCAATACTCTTCAAGAAAAATTAAAGTCTTTAGCTTCCTTGGCATTCTTAATTAATTTCATTGATCAACTTAATAGAATTTGACAAAACAGTAAAGGTAATGCAAAAAAGTCTGTATACTGTAACATCATTGCAAGGAAGACGGGTAATGGAGAAGCAGGTGATGGTGGAAGGGGAGAAGGGGAAGGAGGGAGAAGAGAGGCATCAGGGGAGGTAATACTAAAACTACACCACACTCATAACATTCTCTTAGCCTTGGCACATCACTGCATTAGTATGGCACTCTTGTCCATCCTACTTTTGGTCTTCATTACCATACTGTCTTCGGTGTTTATAATGAAGGCTGGGATCAATGAATGCATGTAAGTATACACATTTTTGTACACATAGAATGCAGTGGTGATGGAAACAATGGTATAGGAAAAAGCTTTAAAGGATAACTAATCAGGAACAAATTTGTTCCTTTGCTCTTCTTTCCCTCTCTCTATTGTATTCCATATTATAATAATAGCAATGATGATGATGATGATGATGATAATAATAATAATAATAATAATAATAATAATAATAATAATAATAATAACAACAACAATAACAATAATAATAATAATAATAATATGTACGTATATATGTATGTGATGGCATATCAACAATCTAGCTGTGATTTTTCTTCACCTCACTGAGAGGATGAGAACACAAAGCTCCACTCACCTGACGAGCTGCATGTCTTTGCACACATCGTCTCGGAGCCGCCTGGAAGAAAAAAACAAATAAGCTAACTATAGCGACTGACCATACTGAATCTGATGTTAATGAAATGAGAGTTAAAGTGTGATCATCCGATGAATATACAATAATAATAATAATAATAATAATAATAATAATAATAATAATAATAATAATGATGATAATAATAATAATAATAATAATAATAATAATAATAATAATAATAATAATAATAATAATAATAATAAAATAAAAAGAGGAATTAGAGAAGTTAACTTAGATGCAAGTCTACGGATGAAGTGATAACATAAGTGTGATATCATGGAGAAATTAAGAAGCTGACAAAGCTAAGAATCGAGTCAATAACTTGTGAAAGTAAATGAGAGTTAAGGTGTGAAAATGAGTAGGTATAGATGCAATGAAACCATTGAGAAAGGTAGTGAAAGTTTGGATAAAAACGAAAGTCAACGTGTGTTAGAAATTTAAAAATACATAACTGGTGCTAATATTTAGGCTTGGGTGAACACTACACAAACAGGAGAGAGTTTGCACCTTTCCTTTCCTGACTGCCTTTACATCCTTTCCTTACACACCTGTGGAGAACGCCTCCTCCATTCTTCGGCCGCTGACGCTTCCCGCTGAAACTTCCTCTCTGTAACCAGCGCCATCTTGAACATTAAGCCAAGAACGACTATATCCCGGCCGTTCATTGGGTGCAGTGCGGTCATATCCCGGCCGTTCATTGGGTGCAGTGCGGTCATATCCCAGCCGTTCATTGGGTGCAGTGCGGTCATATCCCGGCCGTTCATTGGGTGCAGTGCGGTCATATCCCGGTCGTTCATTGGCTACAGAGCGATCGTATCCCGGCCGTTCATTGACTACAGAGCGATCGTATCCCGGCCGTTCATTGGTTACAGTTCGGTCGTATCCCGGCCGTTCATTGGCTACAGTGCGGTCATATCCCTGCCGTTCATAAGCTACAGTACGGTCATATCCCGGCCGTTCATTGGCTGCAGTGCGGTCATACCACGGGCGTTCATTGGTTGGCCGTCTGACATGGCCGCTGCGATCGTATCCGGGCCGTTCGTTGGAAACTGTGCGATTGTAACCTGGCCGTCTACCGTAACTCCTAGAATCATAGCTAGGCCGTGCAATGGAAGTTGTGCGATAGTCAGGTCGTTCATTGGCAGGTGAACGATCATAGCTTGGTCGTTCATATTGCGGCCGTTCATTAGCCGGAGTGCGATCATATCCCGGGCGTTCATTAGCTGCGATGCGATCATAATTAGATCGTTGATAGCCCGGCCGTTCAATAGGTGCGGTGCGATCGTATCCCGGGTGTTCATATCCTGGTTGTGCACGGTATCTTGAGCGGTCTGCTGCCTGACCGTACAGGCTAAAGCGAGGATCAGCAGGCCTCACGGAACGCACTGGGGGGCGATGTTCCGCAATGGTGTGACCCAGTTGGGGAGCAAGAAGGCCATCTTGCAGCTGCTGGGACCCAGCCAAGGCTGAGCTCGCAGAATCATCCGAGGCTGGTTCGGTATCATCATCAATCAGGGTCGTCGCTGGGAACATATACATACACACACAAAGAAAAAAAAATAAATAAAACTAAATATGATAACTTGAAATAAATGTACTTACGCATATGTATATTTATGTTTGCATATCTCAGAAACAATACCATACACATCAATATTCAAGTTGCTAACATATCCTCCAAGACAAGGGCAAACACGCAGGACCAAGCTACCACATTACCGCTAAACAGAGAGCACAAACACCCACCCAAGGAAGTGTTGCAAGGCTGCAATAAACATGCGTTGCCACTGTTCCCTATACTAATGTAGGGGAAAGGCGCGGGCCCAAATTGAAGTATAGTCCAGTTTGAATATGACTACTAGCCGGTCCTTTCTGAAACCATCAAGCACATCCACCTAGTTTTCATTTGATTTTGTTTATGTAAGATGGCCTCTAGCTTGAGGGATAAAAAAGTGAGAAAGAAAGAACCCCCTGTAGATGGCAGTTCCAAATGAGGACAGTCCAACATAATCCACAATTACAAGAAGTATTCTGAAGTCTTGAAAGAGTTAAAGTCATGCACGTAAACACGGGAGGAAACAGAAGCAGAATTCCAGAGTTCACTAGTAAAAGGGATAAGTGACTGGGAAAACTGCGGTTAACTTGAATAAATTTGAAGATGCATAAAAAAATTAGCAGTACTTTCCACAATAATCTTACATATCAGGGAGCTTCACCGTGAGGCCATAACGACTAGCCTACACACAACTTTGAATGTCATGCACGGAAATACATGCTGCTACACTCGTTTTCATTTAAATAAAAAGCTATTTTTTTCGGCCTATGATCTCTTATATCTCGTGTCCTATTTGAAAGACCCAGCTAACCCTGTAGATTTTCTTAAAGTCATATTCACGCAAGACGCCGCCTTTCTTTTACGTAAAAGCGATGCCATTACATTGAGCCAGAGCGCAGAGCGCAGAGTTTCACATGGACAAGGGTTATGACGAACAAGCGATTCAACAGCAGTGTTAGTGTCAAGTATTTCCCCCGACATGATGCGCACACACACTACATACACGTAACACGACAAACATAAACAAAGCATCTGATGACAATGATATGCACATTTTAACACACACACACACACACACACTTGAATACTGGCTTCGTAAAGATTATTTTCATATCAAACAAAATTAAATCAGAATCTGACCATTTCATCAACGAAAAAAAAGTTCCCTGTCAAGCGTTTATGTAAGCTTAGGATGTTTGTGAGGTGGGGGGAAGGTAGCTGACGTGAGGCAATACAGGATAGTAGGACTTGACTGAATTCATGCATTATCGAAACTGAAAAGTGACGCGTATATTAATCTTAGCTCAGTGTAACAGTTCTTGAGGCTCTCCTGACTAATACTTTATTTTAGCACTCAATGAAACCATCACAACTTTGTCAGCTACACTAACCCTTTAAGTAAATGGTTACACGTTTGATATTTGTTTGCAACTGGTACAACGATGTGTGAATGTCACATTTCTTCATAAGCGTCTCTTTCCTGAATTATAGAATACTAGAGAAAAAAAAAAAAAAAATATATATATATATATATATATATATATATATATATATATATATATATATATATATATATATATATATATATATATATATATATATATCACTAGTTTATTGTGTATATTGCAGCAAATCACGAGCCAACGTCCTCCATATACCAAGAACTTTTATGAAAAAAAATACAAAGCAAATAATATTTCGACTATAAATCAGATAGTTTTCAATGAAACAGCAATACAGGGATCAGCCAGCCAGTTACTGAATGTGGTCAAATCAACCCCCCCTTTACCCTACACGCTGGACGGCGCAGCTTAAGCGTGGCCGTGTAAAAGTAGGAGAGACTGACCTGCGCTGACCTGTGCTGCCAGCAGGACGGCGGTCACCACCAGCAGTCTCATGTTGGCCCGTTGACCACTGCTGGGCCACACCCTCGCCTCAGCAGCCCGTCTTACCTGGCCTGTCACCAAGTGTTACAGGTGACTCGCCAGGTACCAGGTATATATAACAATGTTTTGTTGCGAGCACTCTAAACTTCACCAAGTGACTCAGTAGGTGCACATAACACACATGTACAGACAAGGCATGGCAATACAAGCACCAGCAGCGCGCCTCTGACCACTGCGGAGCGGGCCACCTTGGATGCCTTATATACCCTTCGTGGGGGAAAGGCTCACCGCCGGCCGTGGTCCTCGTCCCGTCCACACTCGTACAATAACCCAGGCGCTGGTTGGGGCCAATATATTCGCGGTGTCTGCGAGATTGAACTTATACTGAAATCACTGTACAACGATCATGCTGAAAGAAAATTTCAATAAATATAATTTGAGAGGTACTTAGAAACCCCTTTTCAATTATCTTTGCCGAAGGAAAGAGGAAATTACGTAATGGGTACACGGAGTACGCAGCGTGCTAGTACCGCCAGGGGGCGACTCATTATTATTGCCAGGAGGGATTGACGCCGCCAGGCAGGCCCCAGGTACCTGTTGACCCGCCTGGCGCCCTCCCCGTGGCTGGGGTGGGCAGGATGCGGGCATTTGACCGGGACCGTGGTTGACACCGGTGACAGAGAATGAAGGTCAGTGTCACGGCGATTCTACCATTGCCAACCGTAGCAACAAGACTCACCTCGCTGAACGCCGGACACAAAGTTGTGGTACCGAGGCACTGTGTGCCAGACGCAAAGTTGTGACATTACTTAAATAACGACTAATGCCAAGTTGCGGCGTTGAACCACGACGTTGCAACGCTAATCTTTTGAGGCGGCGGCGAAGCAGCGACACTGAAACCATCATAACCATGTGACGCCGGCAGCCAGGCTACGAGCGACAATGAACAAACGTGTGGACGACGCACTTGTATGCCTAGTGCCAATTCTGCACAGTTCGGCTTGGCCTCAGATGACCACGGCTCCAGAAGATGACACGCCTCGTTTTGGTTGGAATAAACCTACAGGGAAGGAGGATATCCTTGCTACCTTTCTTCTTCGTTCCTCTCAGTTGCTGTTTTGCAATGCGTGGATATATACGGTGGTACCTAGATATCATTCTTCTAGCTTTACCGCATATAATAATAATAATAATAATAATAATAGTAATAACTAAATGGATCGAACTTGAGAATAGATAACTTATCGAATTGTGGTTCAACAAAGACGTACTTGGTCACTGCATCAGCAAGGCCTCGAGCACTCACTCGTAGTCTCGCGCGGCGCTGCCTGAAACACTCCACTGTAATGTGTGTGTGTGTGTGTGTGTGTGTAGAGAGAGAGAGCGGGAATAGGATCTTTGTGAGGCAGGTATATGCAGTATATAAGTGAGGAAAGGAAGAGACGTACAGTACAAGAATGAAGGAGAGGAAAGAGAGAGAGGAGAATGCAATGATCACTCGGGGTGGGGGGGGATTAAGTACTGCTGACGGACAAAGTTGTACATACATGCGTAAATGAGGATGTTTGTATGTACTTGTGAGCACTTGACGGACAATACTGTTTAAGAAAAACGCATCAACGCACGCTGAACAAAACACACACACACACAAAAAAAAAGTAAAAAGGACTGGCAACATCTGGTAAGGATGCACAAAGCTAAAGCTACCATTCCACAATCAGGGTAAGAAAAAAAAAATGTGAGTTCAAGCTTGATAAAGTTAGATAAAAAAAACAAATAAAAGACGGAAAAACAAGTTATCAAATAGAGGGAAAGATGAAGGGAATAAACTCCGTAAACAGGTTGCTAGTGAAGTCAGTGGGTAGTTTTAAAAGATCTGATTAACTTTTAAATGAGGTGAAAAAAAAAAATAAAAAAATAAAAAAAATATATATATATATATATATATATATATATATATATATATATATATATATATATATATATATATATAGGGTTGTTTTATATACTGTAGGGACTACCACGTGTAGGCCTGTCACCTTGCATTTTCCTTGTGTTATAAATCACCTACCATATGATAAATATTCATACTCTCCTGCCACAAGCCTCACTAACCCAGGATAACACCTTTCTCTTTATCACATACAGAGGTGTTCCTTACACTCAGGCAAACCAAATACTCGTATTTCCTTGGGATCCCAACTTGCCCAAGAAAGAAAGAGGTACACAAATTCCAATCGATTTGACACAATCAGTCACTACACACAGCTGTGCTGTGACAAGGTATAGACCTCATGAATTTGGCTGTCTGAAATATCATGAAATGGTCGTTAATGAATGATGAGTCTGATGAATAGTATTTGTTTACATATCGCATGTCTTGAGGGCCCCATACTTTTTTTTTTTTTTTTCTTGGGTTCCTGGGGAACCTTGGAACGCCACTGGTCTCACACTGCAACAGTTCTATAGTTCATGTCTGCCTCTATCATCATCTGTTGCGGGTCGATATCCCTTGTGAATCATTCACGCTAATACATTAAGTCACGGACAGGACCACAGCAGTGAGAGGCCGCTGGATAACTAGCAGGCAGAGCATATCCTGGCGGCAGCTTGGTGACCTGTATATTATCAATGACTCCAAGCCACTAATACCGCCGCCGCCACCGTCGCCTTCATGGCCGTTACCGACAGAGACGCGCAGTGTGAGGCCAAGTATTGCGATAAGTTTTATCAGTAGTGTCATTCGCAGACTGTATGTAGGTACGACCCATGATATCAGTGTGGCACATACACACAAACACACACACACACTCTCTCTCTCTCTCTCTCTCTCTCTCATACACACAACCGAGAAGGCCCGGGTTCGGGTGCCGGGCGCGGTAAGGTACATAAACAAATCTCTTATTGTGTATCCCCTGTTCACCTAGTAACAGGTAGGTACAGGGTGTAATTCGAGGGATTGTGGCCTCCCAGTGTGTGGGGTGTGGTGTGGTCTCAGTCCTACCGGAAGCTAAATCAGTCTAGGAGCTCTGAGCTCGTTCCGTAATGGAGAAGGTTGGCTGGGTGACCAACAGGCGACCGTGAACACACACACACACACACACGGAATAATGGAGATAGGACAAGAATAAAATGTAGGCAATCTCTCTCTCTCTCTCTCTCTCTCTCTCTCTGATACCGGAAATAATCCTATAAAGTCCCCATGAAGCCGTTGCGAGTGTTTCCCCCTAGTTACATGAATTGTCATGACACTAAAAGCCTTGACGGAGAACAGATTACCACATATCTATTTTGGCTGAGCGAGATTGAGGTAACAACGTAACATCCTTCATCTCGCGGAGTACGTGTGCAAGAGTGTAGTGGCGATTAATTTGTACTCAAAATATGAAATAATAATGAGTCAATTTGGAAGACATCGATTGGGGTCAAGATGGAACACAAGATTAGGGATGGGGAGGAGCCACCTTGTTATATCTCCCGCCATCTCTCTCCCACTGAGCCCTGCACGTGACCAGAGAGACATGAGGGAGTAGGTAGAGGTGAGGCATGGGTGAAGGTGAGCCGTGGGTGTGCAGGCCAGAAACTGCATTACCATCCACCACTTGACTCATTGCCGCCAACAACTTATTTCCTCCGCCGGTGAGATACACTGCTCCCCGTTCTCCACTCTCTCTCTCTCTCTCTCTCTCTCTCTCTCTCTCTCTGGCCCCATAGCCACCAAACATTTTCACCGCCAATCCCACCATCACAAAATTTATGCATCCGCCCAGACTATACCCCTCTTACATCGTACAGTCTGCGAGGGCCCAGCGGGAATGATAACCACATAGCGCTGCTCCGATCTCTTTTCAAACTTTTTTTTTCTATTTTCCTGATGATGTCTTGCGTATGACCATATTTTTAAAAACTTCTGCAAGCCCCAAAACAACTTTTAAAAGTGTTTAGTTGAAATGACAAGAGTTTCAATCGTGTTTCATACAGTTCTACTGGCAGTTTAATAATATTTCTATGTAATAGAACTTGGGTGGCTTTTGAAAATGGTCGTGGTAAGAGAGCAAAGCATTTCGGGATACAAACTTATGATGTATTAAATAACGCTTTGTTCTTACGTCTACGTTCCAAGGTCTCAGAGATTATAGGTTGGGTTTTCAAGGATGGTTTTGCCACTCATGAAGCTGGATATTTGTTAGCATACATGAAAACACTCCTAGAAATCTCAAATAACACCCCCTACAGCACATTTAAAAGTAGTTGAAAAGAGTGAAGTGCTTGAGCTAGATTTACAGGTCTATACTGAAGGTTTACACTGCGACGCAAATGTATACAGGCAGTAGTGAAACAACCTGATGGGAACAGCGACTTGGATGCGAGTGTTAAATTAGAATGGTACGAATGGTGCGTGTAGCTGTACAAACCTGGGAATCATTACCATCATGAAATAGTAAACTGGATATAGCGTAATGCAAGAGAGAGAGAGAGAGAGAGAGAGAGAGAGAGAGAGAGAGAGAGAGAGAGAGAGAGAGAGAGAGAGAGAGAGAGATTGGGATTAATTTTCTTCTTGTACTAAATAATAATAAATGATAATTATAATAACAATGATGATGATAATATTAATAATAATGATGATGATGCTGCTAATAGTAATAGCAATAGTAATAACAATAACAAAATAATAATAATAATAATAATAATAATAATGAGTAATAGTAATGATACAACTTGTATTCATACAATTCAGTAAATAATAATGATAATAATAAAATTAATAATAATAATAATAATAATAATAATAGTAGTAGTAGTAGTAGTAGTAGTAGTAGTAGTAGTAGTAGTAGTAGTAGTAGTAGTAGTAGTAGTAGTAGTAGTAGTAGTAGTAGTAGTAGTAGTAGTAGTAGTAGTAGTAGTAATAGAATCTGTCACAGCATTACTCAAAGAAAACTATGATTGACTCTAACAGGTGACTTGAACTCAATTATACTTTCACCTTCTAATGTTTTTCAGCTCTGTTATCAAGTGTGTATCAGTAAGACACCAACAGGGGCAGCCAGGGGTAATGGGGTTCAGTCTGGCTGCCTAGTGGCTGTGTGTGTGTACTTAAGGGGCTCCTGTATATGTGTCTGTATGTTCTTGAGTCTGTCTGTCCACTTCACTATGGTCCAGATAAGGTAATAGGTACAGGTCATAAGTCACAACAAAAAGATAATGTTCTACACATACACACACACACACACACACACACACACACACACACACACACACACACACACACACACACACACACACACACACACATTGTTGAGAAATATATTGGAGTTCCTTCTCATGACAAAAATTAAATGAGAGAAGTGATTACTATAATGACAAACTTAGAAGTGGAAAATGCTGCTCCCTGTTCAGATTGAAGGGTACAGAGAATGGAAAATAAACAAACAAAAGGACCACTGAAGATGCTACCTTAAAAAGTAGTCAAATTCCAAAATTATGAAGAGAAGTGTCTTGAAGCCACCACCATAAAAGAGTTCAAGTTATAGGTAGGAAGAATAGGAAGAAATACAGAAGTAGGCAAAGCTTCAGTTTTACCAATTGGGGAAGGATGAGAAAAAATAAACATGCCATAATACTAGTACAAAGTACTTTGACTTGCTCCTTTTCATTATATTGAAAGGAAGAATGGCTGTAAAAGACTTACTTAATATGATTTGACTTACTTGTTTCTTTTCAAGAGCTTCTCCCTTCCCTCACATATGTCAGCTTCTGAGGCAGCATGGTGTGAGAGGCTCCTGCTATCTTTCATGGGAAAGAGGCAAGGATGGTGAGACATGTTTTCCACTGGTTTAAAATGAATGTGTTAAAAACAGTATACTAAGTATAGATTCTATCATACAAGGACACAAATAAAGACCATGTGACAAGAGGTATAAAAATCACATTCAGCATTTGTACCTGCTGGAAAAAAAAAAATCCAACATTGAACATAGAAGTCTTGTTAAGTTGCGATAAAGGTGACACTTCCAAAGGAAAGCCCTGCACTACTACTGTTTCTACTACATGTTCAACTATATACATACAAAAATATGCAAAATATAGGGGGAGGAGAGATTGGGAAAGTATATCAATTTGCTGTTCAAAAATATTAAATAGATAAGCATAAAGGGAAAATTTCCAAAATTTTAGTTCATATCCCAATACTACTACTACTACTACTACTACTACTACTACTACTACTACTACTACTACTACCACCACTACTACATACTACTACTACTACTACTACTACTACTACTACTATTACTACTACTACTACTATTACATATGGTATTATTACTGTTATTGCTACTGCTATTACATAGTGCTACCTCACATCTTGCTGAGTAGATTAGGACTTGAATTGATTTCTAAATCCAGGCAAAGTTTTGAAACTAGAATAACATTTCTGAAACGTACACTTCTGAAATTTCAAATACAGGAACCCACGTGACTGATGGATGTCCATTCTTGAGTGAACCAGTTAACCCACACTTTCCTCAGGTGAATCAAGTGGCCACTTAAGTGTGCTATCTTGAGTCAATAGATAACACCACTTGAAAGGGTGCTAGGGCTCAGCTTTACTGCTAAAAGATTACTGAGTAACATTATGTACTTGACCTTGAAAAATCAACAATTATGAATGTATATTTTCCAATTTTTATTAAGTACAAGGAATCAACCAAGTATACAAGTTCACATCCCGTATATAAGAGCGGAAGAAAGGAAGAACCTTTAAATTACAGACCGGTATCACTAACTAGTGTAATATGCAAGATGTGTGAAAAAGTAATAAAGAAGCAATAGATTGAGTTTCTTGAAGACAACAAATTATTATCAAATAGCCAATTTGGTTTTAGAAAAGGTCGGTCATGTGTAACAAATTTATTGAGTTTCTACTCTAGAATAGTTGATAAAGTACAAGAGAGAGAGGGATGGATTGACTGTATTTATTTAGATTTCAAAAAAGGCGTTTGATAAAGTGCCACATGAAAGATTACTATGGAAGTTAGAGGAGAAGGGTGGCTTAAAAGGAAGCACACTAAAATGGATGAAAAATTACTTGAGGGGGAGAGAAATAAGGACAATAGTTAAAGATATGAAATCCAAGTGAACAGTAGACAGCGAAGTGCCACAGGGGTCAGTATTGGTGCCAATACTTTTTCTCGTATATATAAACGACATGCCAGAGGGAGTGAACAGCTACTTAAATCTGTTTGCGGACGATGCGAAAATGTGCAGAGTCATTAAACAAAAAGAGGATTGTGAAATACTACAGGAAGACTTAAACAAGATCTGGAAATGGAGTAAAATGGGAGATGGAATTCAACGTGGACAAAAGCCATATCATGGAAATGGGAAAAAGTGAAAGACGACCAGTGGGAATCTATAAGATGGGAGATGGAGTAGAACTAGAAAAAATAAAAAAGAAAAAGGACTTGGGAGTGACAATGGAAGAAAACAATCAGCTGGTAAGCCATATTGATAGAATTTTCAGAGAGACGTATAATTTGCTAAGAAATATTGGATTAGCATTTCACTATATGAAAAAAGAAATGATGAAGAAATTGATAAGTACTAAAATAAGACCTAGATTGGAATATGCAGGAGTTGTGTGGACCCCCCATAAAAAGAAACACATAAGGAAATTGGAGAGACTACAAAAAATGGCTACAAGAATGGTTCCAGAATTTAAAGGGATGACATACGAGGACAAACTAAAAGCTATGGATCTACAAACCATGGAACAGAGAAGAGAGAGAGGGGATCTGATACAAGTTTATAAATTGATTAACGGAATGGATCTAGTGGATAATGAGAAACTAATCCTTAGAGAAGAATATGGCATTAGAAGCACAAGATCGCATAGTAAGAAAGATGTCTGAGAGATGTTAAAAAATTTAGTTTCCCGCAAAGATGTGTTGAGACTTGGAACAGTTAGAGTGAGGAAGTGGTGTCAGCAAAGAGTGTACATAGTTTTAAAGAAAAATTGGATAAGTGTAAATATGGAGACGGGGCCACACGAGCATAAAGCCCAGGCCCTGTAAAACTACAACTAGGTAAATACAACTAGGTAAATACACACACACACAAAGGGAAGAACTAGCAAGTCCTATATACAACATCATAAAATGCTCAATAGAAAATGGAACTGTACCAGTAGAATAGAAAAGAGCTGAGGTGGTTCCCATATATAAGAGCGGAAGGAAGGAAGAACCTTTAAATTACAGACCGGTATCACTAACTAGTGTAATATGCAAGATGTGTGAAAGAATAATAAAGAAACAATGGAGCGAGTTCCTTGAAGACAACAAATTGATATCAAATAGCCAATTTGGTTTTAGAAAAGGACAGTCTTGTGTAACTAATTTATTGAGTTTCTATTCTAGAATAGTTGATAGAGTACAAGAGAGAGAGGGATGGGTTGACTGCATTTATTTGGATTTAAAAAGGCGTTTGACAAAGTGCCACATGCAAGATTACTGTGGAAGTTAGAGGAGAAGGGTGGCTTAAAAGGAAGTCAAAGTGGAGAGCAGTAGAAAGCGGAATGCCACAGGGGTCAGTATTGGCACCAATAATTTTCCTCATTTATGTTAACGACATGCCAGAAGGAGTGAACAGCTACATAAATTTTTTTGCGGATGATACGAAACTGTGCAGAGTTATAAAGCAAAAGGAGGATTGTGAAATACTGCAAGAAGACCTAAATAAGATCTGGGAATGGAGTAAGAAGTGGGAAATGGAATTCAATGTGAACAAAAGCCATGTCATGGAAATGGGAAAGAGTGAAAGACGACCCGTGGGAATCTATAAAATGGGAGATGGAGTAGAACTGAAGAAAGTCAAAAAGGAAAAGGACTTAGGAGTGACGATGGAAGAAAACAATCAACCAGTAAGCCATATTGATAGAATTTTTAAAGAAACATATAATTTGCTAAGGAATATTAGAGTAGCATTTCACTACATGGACAAAGAAATGATGAAGAAATTGATAAGTACTATAATAAGACCCAGATTGGAATATGCAGGAGTAGTGTCGACCCCTCATAAAATGAAACACATAAGGAAATTGGAGAGGCTACAAAGAATAGCTACAAGAATGGTTCCAGAATTTGAAGGGATGACATATGAGGAGAGACTAAAGGCTATGGATCTACCAACCCTGGAACAAAGAAGGGAGAGAGGAGACCTGATACAAGTTTATAAATTGATCAACGGAATGGACCAAGTGGATAATGAGAAACTGATCCTGAGAGAAGAATATGATATCCGAAGCACAAGATTGCATAGTAAAAAGCTGAGGAAAGGAAGATGTCCGAGAGATATTAAAAAATATCGTTTCCTGCAGAGATGTATTGAGACGTGGAACAGTTTAGATGAAGAAGTAGTGTCTGCAACGAGTGTGCACACTTTTAAATTAAGATTGGATAAGTGTAGATATGGAGACGGGCCCACACGAGCATAAAGCCCAGGCCCTGTAAAACTACAACTAGGTAAATACATACACAGACACACACACACACACACACACACACACACACACACACACACACACACACACACACACACACACACACACACACACACAGTGGGAAAGTTACAAAAGAGCAAGAAATGAATATGTGTTGATTAGAAGAGAAGAAAGAAAGAAACAAGAAAAGGATATAATTGATAAATGTAAAGACCAACCAAGGCTTTTTTACAGACATGTGAACAACATTAAAAATAGAGAAAGTATTGAAAGTTTAGAAGTAAATGGAGTATGCAGTGAGGATCCCAGGAAATGGCAGAGGCTATGAATGGATGCTTTGGAAGGTATTCACAAAGGAGACTGCTTTTGACAAACCACTGGTAATGGAACAGAAAGGGATTATGAAGGAGTTTCAAGTAACTGTGGAGGAGATCAAGAATATGATGGGGAGTTTAGAAGTGAGAAAAGCTGTGGGACCTGATGGGGTATCAGGATGGATTTTAAGAGAATGCAGGGAGCAACTGGCAGAAAAAGTTTGTGAAGTAATTGATGCCTCATTAAGGGAAGGTGTAGTGCCCCAAGACTGGAAAAGAGCTAACATTGCCCCAATTTACAAATCAGGTAACAAGAGAGACCCATTGAACTATAGACCAGTGTCACTTACAAGTGTGGTAGCTAAGATGTGTGAGAGGGTGGTGAAGAATAGATGGACAGACTTCTTGGAGAAAAATGACATACTTTGTGAGTGTCAATTTGGTTTTAGAAAAGGGCGTTCATGCACGACAAACCTGATATGTTACTATTCAAGGGTGATAGATGTAATACAGGAAAGAGATGGTTGGGCTGATGGCATATATCTGGATTTAAAAAAGGCCTTTGATAAGGTACCACACGGAGACTGATCTGGAAACTTGAAATGGTAGGAGGAGTGCATGGCAGTTTACTAAAATGGATGGAAGACTTTTTGGTAGGAAGAGAAATGAGAACAATAATTAAGGACAGACCATCAGAATGGGGCTTGGTGGAGAGTGGAGTTCCACAGGGATCAGTGTTGGCACCAGTAATGTTCGCGGTCTACATAAATGACATGGTGGATGGGGTGTCCAGTTATGTGAGCCTATTTGCAGACGATGCAAAATTGTTAAGAAAAGTGAGATGTGACAAAGATTGCGAACTACTCCAGGAAGACTTGGACAGAATATGGAAATGGAGCTGTACATGGCAAATGGAGTTCAACACGACAAAATGCAAGAAATTAGAGTTTGGCAAGAGTGAAAGAAGAATCAGGAGTATGTACAAGATAGGAAATGAAGACATAAAACCAGTCATGAAGAAAAAGACCTTGGGGTGACAATTACCAATGACCTATCGCCAGAGAGACATATAAACAAAATAATTGGAGAAGTATTGAACTTATTGAGGAACATAAGAGTGGCGTTCGTATATTTAGATGAAGAAATGATGAAGAAAATAATTACTGCAATGATAAGACCGAGGCTTGAATATGCAACAATACAGTGGGCTCCGAACTTAAAGAAACACATAAGGAAACTAGAGAAAGTACAGAGGGCTGCAACAAAAATGGTGCCTGACTTAAGAGATTTGACTTATGAAGACAGACTGAAAAGAATGCAACTTCCGACCCTGGAAAACAGAAGAGAAAGGGAGACCTGATAGCAATATACAGAGTGATGATTGGCATGGAAAAAATGGATAGGGAAGATCTGTGTATGTGGAATGAAAGAATGTCGAGAGGGCATGGGAAAAAACTAAAAATGGCCACTTATAGGAGAGATGTGAAAAAATATAGCTTCCCTCATAGAAGGGTGGAAGCATGGAATAGTTTAGACGTGGAAGTGGTCAATGCAAGGAATATTCATGATTTTAAGAAAAAGCTGGACATTAATAGATATGGAGACGGGACAGCACTAGCATAGCTCTTTTCCCGTATGTTACAATTAGGTAAATACAATTAGGTAAATACACACACTCGAGAGACACGGTTGAGGGCGGACGCACTGGCGCAGTTCCGACGATCAGCTGATCTTCACTACACCTGTTGTATAGTATTTACAGTGGCCTGGGCAGGTAGTGTGGACTCATTTTTTTCTTTTTTTTCTCTCTTCATGAAATCAATTATTAAAGAATAATGAGTGAAAAAGATATTCCATCCAAATGCAGACATGAGAATAGAGAAGGGAGTGAAGATGACTATGTCGGTGAGGGAGAACGCGTATTCGAAGGGTTCGATACGACGACAACTTCACTACTTAAGAGAGTGTCAAATATTGAATGTAAACTAGATAAACTGATAAAGGAGAAGATGGAAATGAAAGAGAATAAAGAACAGGAAATGGAGTTTATAAGACTGAGAGAAAGGATAAGAAAAGTGGAAGAAAATGAAGCTAGGCTAAGAGCGGAAAACGAAGAACTAAAAAGGAAGTAGCTAACTACAAAAGCAGATGGAAGAAGGACTCGGTAAAGCCGAGAAAGAAAAGGAGAAGCTGAAAGATCTAGTAAACAAGGAAGAGGAAAGAGTACAGAACGTGATTAAAAAGAAGTACAAGCATGGAGAGTCCAAGATAAGAAAGATAAGGCCGATTTTCAGGAGGTGATTTAAGAACAACTTAAAGAAAAGAAGAAAATATGACAAACAAAATGATAGGAGTCCTCAAGACAAAAGAAAATCTAGTTAGAGAAATTGAAGAAAAAAAGAAGAGTGTAGTCGTATTTGGAATAAAAGAAAAAATATAAAATATAGACCAAAAGAGAAAAGAAGAAATGAAATCAGTCAAAGACCTACTGAAGAATCTTAATGATGAAGATAGGCAGAACTTGGAAGAGGAAGTAGAAGAAATAAACAGAATGGGACCATATCAAGAAGGAAAAACGAGACCAATTAAAATATTACTAAAATCACAAGCAGCAACAGAAGAAATATTATATAGAACAACAAAACTTAGAGAAACAGAAGGCTGCAAGGATATCTATATAAAGAAAAATAGAAATGAGGAAGAAAGGAAGAGATACAATGAACTGGCAGCAGCAGTAAGGGAAAAGAATAATGAAAGGTCAGAAAAGGAGAAGAAGGCATTTTTTTGGAGAATTCTAGGAGACAGGATAAGGAAATGGTATATAAACGAGAAGGAAGAGAAAAAAGTGGAACAAGTTTAACTAAAAATTATAAAGGCAAAAGACTAAAAATGATGTATACGAACATAAACGGGGTTTTATCAAGTAAATTAGAATTAAGAAATTACATAAGGAAAGAAAATCCAGATATTGTATGCCTGGCTGAAACAAAACTAAATGAAGAAATCAAAATAGTCTTGGATAATAGGTATAATGTATGGAGAAGAGACAGAGTGGGTAAAGGAGGAGGAGGAGTTATGATAATGTTAAGGAAGGAGATAGTGGTCAATCAAGTGGAATGTGGGAAGGAAAAGCAGAAGTATTGTATATTAAGATGCATATTAATAAAAAGAGTTAACAATCATTGTAACATATGTGCCACCAAAACAAATTCATGGACCAATCAAGAATATAAAGACATGATAGATGACACAATAAAGTCTAATGAGAATCGTTAAAGAAAGGAGAAAAGTGATATTAGTAGGAGATTTCAACTGTAAAGAAGTGGACTGGGAAAATTATGAAAGTGGTATGGGGGAAGAAGCCTGGGAGAAAGATTCTTAAACCTAATGATAGACAATATGATGGACCAGAGAGTAAAGGAATGCACAAGATTCAGAGGAAACGACGAGCCGGCGAGATTGGACCTAGTTTTTACAAGGGGTATACAAATGAATGACGATATAAGATATAAGTGCCCATTGGGAAAGAGTGACCATGTAATATTAGAAATAGATATAGAAGAAGGAAAGGAAGATAGAGACGATTCATACAAAGGAGACCGATTAAATTACAGAAAGGCTGATATTGAGAATCTCAAGAACTATTTTAAAAACGTAGACTGGGAGGAGATGGAAAACTCAGAGACAATGCAAGACAAATATAACTTATTTTTGGAAATATACAAAACAGGAGTCAGGGAATATGTCCCAAAATATAGACCAAAAGAAGAAGGAAAGAAAGATTGGTTTAATGCAAGGTGTGCTAGGGCAAAGGAGAAAAGAGATGGAGCATGGAAAAGGTGGAGGAGAAATAGGAATCCAACAAACAAGGAAAACTTCAAGGCAGCGAGAAATGAATATGTTAAGGTGAGGAAGGAAGAGGAAAAGAACTTCAAAAAAGATATTGTCGAAAAATGTAAGGAGCAACCAAAATTGTTCTATAGATTCATAAATGGAAAAATTAGGCAAAAAGAAACAATAGAAAGGTTAAAAGGAGAGAATGGGATGGTGGAAGACCCAAAAAGTATGGCAGAACTATTAAATAAAAAATTCCAGGAGGTCTTTACTAAAGAATCCAAATTTGAGAGGCCACAGGGTAATAGAGAGACAATCTATATGAAAGAGATTAAAGTAACCAAGCTTGAAATAAAAGAGTTAATGAAGGAACTGGATGAAGAGAAGGCAATGGGACCGGATGAAGTCTCAGGCAGAATACTGAAAGAATGTAGGGAAGAACTAGCAAGTCCTATATACATCATAAAATGCTCAATAGAAAATGGAACAGTGCCAGTAGAATGGAAAAGAGCTGAGGTGGTTCCCATATATAAGAGTGGAAGGAAAGAAGAACCTTTAAATTACAGACCGGTATCACTAACTAGTGTAATATGCAAGATGTGTGAAAGAATAATAAAGAAACAATGGATCGAGTTCCTTGAAGACAACAAATTAATATCAAATAGCCAATTTGGTTTTAGAAAAGGACGGTCTTGTGTAACTAATTTATTGAGTTTCTATTCTAGAATAGTTGATAGAGTACAAGAGAGAGAGGATGGGTTGACTGCATCTACTTGGATTTAAAAAAGGCGTTTGACAAAGTGCCACATGCAAGATTACTGTGGAAGTTAGAGGAGAAGGGTGGCTTAAAAGGAAGCACATTGAGATGGATAGAAAATTATTTGAGGGGGAGAGAAATAAGGACGGTAGTTAAAGATATGAAGTCCAAGTGGAGAGCAGTAGAAAGCGGAGTGCCACAGGGGTCAGTATTGGCACCAATACTTTTCCTCATTTATATTAACGACATGCCAGAAGGAGTGAACAGCTACATAAATTTGTTTGCGGATGATACGAAACTGTGCAGAGTTATAAAGCAAAAGGAGGATTGTGAAATACTGCAAGAAGACCTAAATAAGATCTGGGAATGGAGTAAGAAGTGGGAAATGGAATTCAATGTGAACAAAAGCCATGTCATGGAAATGGGAAAGAGTGAAAGACGACCTGTGGGAATCTATAAGATGGGAGATGGTGTAGAACTGGAGAAAGTCAAAAAGGAAAAGGACTTAGGAGTGACAATGGAGATACGTCGGCTACTCTGAGCGAACCGGGCGTCAGAGAAGTATGAGATACGTCGGCGAGCTTCCTCGTGTTTTCGGAGGTATTGCGTCCTCAAAACCTACCATTATACTGCCATCATGCACTGTAGACATTGCTCATGCTGCCTCCTCGTCCCTGCTGACATGAATGCTTCCTGTATTTATTTATTACAATTCTGAACTTTAGCAGTTTCTGCTGCCTTCAGCTAGGTGTAGCGGGAAACTGACGCCTCAACTCCGCTAATATGAACAAAGCGTAATTTCCATTACTTACTCTTACCATTTCAGTTGTTTTTGGTAACTGTTATATTGTGGTAGTGAAAACTTTGTATGACATAAATAAGAATTTTCCAATCGCTTTGTTATAAGGAAAAACAAGTACATATTACTCGGAAAATATTTGCACTGTGAAAGGCAGCACTCCCTCGCGATATCTCGTGTCTATTCTTATCCACAAGCACACAGCAAAACATGACATGTTGTTTTTCTTTCAACTCAGGAACGATATTATGCATGTGTCCAACTCGGGGATCGACTGGTGAGAAACGAGGAAGCGAATAAACTAGTCACATAAGGCTTTGCTAAGTCGCTAACCTTAGCGCAAAATATCTCGCACCAATTAATACCACTTCCAATCAGTTTTGGGAGGAATGACTGTCATTTTCATTTGTTTCACATCATTTAAGACTGGTTTAGCAAAAAAAAAAAAAAAAAAAATCCATGATGTGGCCAGCACTGGCGAAATCACAAAGTCTCAGATCTGCTGACGCTGTATGGGTTAATGCTTTGTAATACAGCTTGAATGATTTCTTAACCCTTTCCTTCCGGCGCTTAAACTATTTTCCCGTTTGCTATGACGGCTAAAAATGGTAAACCTAGAAATTGTCAGAAAACTGTTTGAATACTAATAATTATTTTCTCTTTGTTATTCTGAATACAATGATGTACTTTGTAGCTCGATGTGACCTCTGAAAGTTCAGTTTATGCCTTATCAAGGATTCTTCCTCCTCCTGCTGTGTGATCCGTCTTCCAGAAACAGCCCGGAGAGCAATGACACCGTGCGCACATGCACACACACACACACACACACTCTCTCTCTCTCTCTCATCTTGGATGGGAAATTGTACACTTCCAATGAGAGAGAGAGAGAGAGAGAGAGAGAGAGAGAGAGAGAGAGAGAGAGAGAGAGAGAGAGAGAATTTCATCCCTTTTCATATCAAGTTTCAGGCGAATAACATTATCTCTCTCTCTCTCTCTCTCTCACACACACACACACACAAACACACACGCACACGCACACGTAATGGGGAAGACTGGCTGGGTGACCAGCAGGCGACCGAGGCAAATAACATTATCTCTCTCTCTCTCTCTCTCTCTCTCTCTCTCTCTCTCTCTCTCTCTCACACACCCACACACAAGTTAAGAAAAGTGAGATATGACAAAGATTGCGAACTACTCCAGGAAGACTTGGACAGAATATGGAAATGGAGCTGTACATGGCAAATGGAGTTCAACACGACAAAATGCAAGAAATTAGAGTTTGGCAAGAGTGAAAGAAGAATCAGGAGTATGTACAAGATAGGAAATGAAGACATAAAACCAGTCATGAAGAAAAGACCTTGGGGTGACAATTACCAATGACCTATCGCCAGAGAGACATATAAACAAAATAATTGGAGAAGTATTGAACTTATTGAGGAACATAAGAGTGGCGTTCGTATATTTAGATGAAGAAATGATGAAGAAAATAATTACTGCAATGATAAGACCAAGGCTTGAATATGCAACAATACAGTGGGCTCGAACTTAAAGAAACACATAAGGAAACTAGAGAAAGTACAGAGGGCTGCAACAAAAATGGTGCCTGACTTAAGAGATTTGACTTATGAAGACAGACTGAACAGAATGCAACTTCCAACCCTGGAAAACAGAAGAGAAAGGGAGACCTGATAGCAATATACAGAGTGATGATTGGCATGGAAAAATGGATAGGAAGATCTGTGTATGTGGAATGAAAGAAGTGTCGAGAGGGCATGGAAAAACTAAAATGGCTACTTATAGGAGAGATGTGAAAAAATATAGCTTCCCTCATAGAAGGGTGGAAGCATGGAATAGTTTAAATGTGGAAATGGTCAACGCAAGGAATATTCATGATTTTAAGAAAAAGCTGGACATTAGTAGATATGGAGACGGGACAGTACGAGCATAGCTCCTTTCCCGTATGTTACAATTAGGTAAATACAATTAGGTAAATACACACAAACATACATGCACACGCACACGTAATGGGGAAGACTGGCTGGGTGACCAGCAGATAACCGAGGTGAATTACACACGTTTTCATGCGCCAGTCTGTTAGTTGATCTTTCTCTCTCTCTCTCTCTCTCTCTGACAAGTTACCTTCTACCATTTTATTATAAAATCGAAGATAATGAAAAAATTAACAGGAAAGAATGATAGGTAATATTTTTTTTCACTTTCCGAGTCCTCACTAATGACTTCGCTTTCTTCAGTTTCTTCTAAATATTCACTGTCACTGTCTTCAAACTCAGAAGCACTGCTAAATACATATGTTCTGTCCTGCTCCATGTTATGATCTGAGATCCTTCGCTCTTATCAGGATGTCTCTTCGCACTTATTATGGTGCTTTTCACCCAGCGGGTTGCTGGGGTTGCCAAGTGTCGCCCGGAGAAAGGGAAAATAGCTTAGTTACCGCTAAATTTCCAGAGCTATAGTGACAATACTACATGTGGAAACATGCCAGACACTTCCACTCACCATCTGACTCAAGAAACCGCGCTTGGAGCTCAAAATTGAGGCGCGAAAATTCTTGATTACGGGTATGATAGCCGTCGCTACGGACGCATTGATGCAATCGTATATATACGATTGCCAGAAGGAAAGGGTTAATGATTACACAGTATTTTACGTATATTTTATACAGTTTTTTACGTACTTTTGCAAAAAACTGACTTTTGCAATCTACAGACAAGGCCGTGCACATTTTGTCCGTTGTTTCAAGGGTCGAGTGTACATGGTTTCTGATTAACACTTTTATAATAAAATAAATTTTCTTGTTAATTGGAATGATACTATATTTTCAAATCAATAGAATCTTGATAAGTAGATGTAAATATATTTGTATATACAGTGGTACCTTGAGATATGAAAGCTTCTGTATATGAAAATTTCATTTTACGAAATCATATGCAAAGATTTTTTTGCTTCATATTACGAAAAATTACTCAGTATACTAAAGATACGAAACAAAACTTGAAATTCCCGCTTGCAGAAAATCCTTCCCATCATGCTCAGTACTGTGATCCTGCTCTCATATTGGCGATGTCCTATTCGGACATTGCTTCACTCGAAAGGTAAGGTTCCACATTTTCGTATCATTTTGTATTATTATTTTTCATTTATTATAGCATTATGTTCTATTATCTACTTCATTTACAGCAGTGGTTCTTAACCTTTTTCAGTTCCCGCACCCCTTGATATCTCAGAAAGATTTCTTGTACCCCCTCCAATATGAATACTATACAAACATGAAAAAAATAGTGATAGTGTTTACAGCACTAACTTAAAAAAAATAGACAATTACAGTAAGAGGAAAATTAAGAAAATATATGTTTTGCTTTCTCATGGTAAATATACGGTACCATTGCACAGGCTACCATGTCTCGTACCCCTGAGTTTAAGGTTTCGTACCCCTTGGGGGTACAGGTACCCCAGGTTAAGAACCACTGATTTACAGGTATTAAAGGTTAGGTTAGGTATATTGAATAATTCAAATACATTTGGCTCTTATTTCATTCTGGTTTTACCCTTATGATAAAATTTAATGTGGTGTTTTCTTAGGGCTTGGAATGAATTAGGCGATTTACATGTAAGATGCGACTCATTATACGAAAAAAATCATGATACGAAAGCCACTCCAGAACTAATTAATTTTGTATCTCAAAGTACCACTGTACAGGTAACTCGATTTACGCGATAGATGCGTTCCAAGAGGCATTATGTATATCAAAATTAGCATTAAACAAACATGTAATTTTCATAAGAAACAATAGATAATAGGGGGGGATGCGGGATGTGGTCCAAAAAAATTCACACAAAATACAGTAAATCCTCATTATACAGTAGTTCTTTATCTGGTAAATTCACAGTTACAGTATTTAGAAATTACTACCCTCGATTCGATATATGGTAAGAAAATTCACAGATATGGTATCCGCTCATGTCATCCGAGAGGGCCCAGTGCGGGGGAGTAGGGTGATGACGTCATCCACGCCACACCTCCCCGCCACTCACAGTACTGACTTTAACTTGACCACCCTTGGAGCCTATTATCTCTTCCTCTTCCTCCCCTTTTTAACTGCATTATACATTACTTACATGCATTACTAATTAGAAGAATAAATGGAATATTGAAGCACAAATATATTAAAAATAATTATGACAAACATTTAAAGCCTACTACCAGCAGCGAACCATGCAGCAACTGATAAAGGGCACAGTTGGGCCTGGCAAGCCCACTATCAGAAAATGGTGGAAGTCGTATAAGATCAAGCACACCTTAGATAACATCTTCATCTTGGGACAAAGTGAAGACGTCTACCATGAACTTGGCGTGGAATAAAGTATGGCCAGAATGCGCGCATGACTTCCCAGGCTTCGCTGAAGACAACATTGGTGCGATCAGAAATCACATAGTAAATCTGTGCCATAGGGCTGGCTTCGATGAAGTTGATGATAATGATGTTCAAGATCTTTTGGAAAGCCATGCTGAACCTCTCTCAAATGATGAACTTATAGAGCTAGACAAGGTATCACAGGAGGCAGAAAAAAAGGGAGACGAGGAAGAAGAACCTGTGCATGGCCTGGACATCAAAACTCTTAAAGAATGTCTCGGTGGTATCGAAAAAGCTCTGCAAACCCTGAAGAAACGTGACCCAAATCCTGCCAGGAGTAGTAAAGTGGCTCATGACGTAGAGAAAAGTGTCAAGATTTATCAAGAAATCTATGATGAAAAAACAAGAAAAACCATACAGTCCTCCATCTACTCATTCTTCAAACCAGTCAGACATGCTGACCCTACTACAGCTGGCCCTTCCACATCCGCTGCTGACGGTTCTACAGCTGGCCCTTCCTCCATATCCTCTTTCTTCAAACCAGTGAAATGTGCCCACCGTGCTACAGCTGGCCCTTCCACATCTGCTTCCGACAGTACAGATGACGACGTCTTATCCTCGTCTGCCCACTAGCGGAAGATAAGTAAGGGCTGAAATCCCTGCTGTCCCTTAGCCTCTGGAGGGACATCATCTGATAGAATATTTACATGGCAAGTGAAAGGTAAATAAAAACATTTTGTTTATTTCTTTTGCGCAGTACTTTACATTTTTTTTTTTTTATGACTATTTTCATGTATTTTCATTTCTGTAAGGGTGACTTTTGACGAGCTGGAATGCATTCCCTATTATTACATGTTATAATGGGTTCGGTATACGGTAATTTCGATTTGCGGCAAGGTTTCCAGGAACGCATATGTATCGTATAACGAGGACTGACTGTACTCTATTTATTTGGCTAAATTAACATGTTTCCATTATTTACCATTCTAAATACTAGAAGTGTATTTAAAGTAAAGGGAAAAGCAAGAAATAATAAGAGTAAGCAAAAAATAATAAGAGAAAACAACAAAACAAAGAATACGTAAACACAACACTCACTGCATCACTGCCTTCATCACTCACACCACAATCAGTCACCATCTTCCTCCGAGCTTTACCACTTTATCAAAAATCCACTTAGCAAAAATAACCCCACATGCAGAAGATAAAGGACATTTTGGTGCTATCTTGGTGAATTATAGGCAGATTGAAGAGATTCCGTGTGTACTCAGTGCTGTTTAAAAATTGCGTCTGGGGCTCAGTTTGAAAATGCAGTTGGGCCAAATTGCGTATAAGCAAACCGATCGCACAAATTAAATTAATTATAATATTTTTTCGGTCGCATTGTAACAAAAACACGTAAATCAAACACGCGTACGAGTTACCTGTATATATTTTTTGTCCTAGCCGAACAGTGAAAAGTAGTTCAGTTGTTTGTTTACATTTCTCTGGGACTGCGACGTTCCAAGGCAGAACTTCCAAGGAACAACTGGCCAAAATGAACAACTCTGTTGTTTATGAGTGGACAAAGCTGTCTGAAGAGTTTCTCATAGGGAGCATTAAAGGCCAAAAATAGCAATGAAAAAATAGCAACGGCTTGCTGGGGGTGAAGGGACCACCATGTTTGTTTACAGTTGACAAATGCGACAAAGGCGGAAGCGAGCTTGTGTGTGACGACCAGCGTCTACAAAAGTTGACAGTCTTAAGAAAATTGACAGAAAAAGTTGACGGAAAAGTGTTAGTGTGACGCCGCCTTAGCCACACACAGGGTAGCATCGGTTTACACTTCCTCCTGGCGGGTTTGCGGCGAATTTGGGTGGCGGCGGATTTGACCGGGTGGGTAGCGCGCGAGATATGAATGTCAAATTGGCGAGTCAGTCGGTCGAACCTTGAGGATTGTGTATTAATTAACTGAGTTTCAATTGGCAATAATTTGAACTGCTAACAGTCAAATCACGAGGATCCCCTGTACACTGGATTAGTGGGTGGAAGAGTCAACAAGGTACAGGGGGAAGAAGAATCAGCATTGTTTGACCTAGTATTCACAAAGAAGCCAAAGTCCCCTCCCACCATACAATACCTTAGTCCAATGGGAAGAAGTGATCATGTGACATTAGAGATAGAAATGCAGGAGGAGGATGGGATAAGATACAGAGATGAATACAAAAAACATTAAATTATGCAAGATCAGATTTTGAAAAATTAAGAAAATATTTTGCTGATATTGAATGAAGGAACATTATGAACGGAAGGACAATACAGGGGAAATATGTAATATTCCTACAGAAATAATAAGAAAGAGTAAAGAAATACGTATCTATCTATAGAGGTAAGAAAAGTATATATGTGTGTGGAAATATGAAATATTCCTACAGAAATAATAAGAAAGAGTAAAGAAATACGTATCTATCTATAGAGGTAAGAAAAGTATATATGTGTGGTACAATACCAGATGTACAGAAGCTAAAAAGGCAAAAGATAAAGCTTGGAAAAAACTTAAAAAGCAGAGAAATGACAATAACAGACAGCAGTATAACAATGCAAAAAATGAATATATTGAGTAAGGAGAGAGAAAGAAAGAAATTTTGAGAAAGATCTGGTGCATAAAAGCAAAGATGAACTCAAGCTTTTCTACAAATTTATAAATGGTAAGATGAAGAATAAGGAAACAATAGAAAAAGTAATTAAAGGAGGGAAGACATACCAAGCAGCAAGGGAAATGAGTGAAATAATGAATGAGTTTCAAAACTGTATTCACTGAAGAAAAGGACTTAGCAGAACCAAATAGGACATTGCATTGCTAAGGATTGTGAGAAAATTATAGTGAATAAAGAGGATATTAGAAGATTATTAGATAATTTGGATGTCAGAAAAGCAATGGGGCCAGATGGTGTATCAGGCTGGGTGCTAAAAGAATGTAAAGAGCAGCTGTTAGATCCAATTTGGGAAATGATTTACAAGTTCATTAAATGAAGAGAGAGTACCACAAGAATGGAAGCAAGCCAACGTAATACCGATATTTAAAGGAGGAAAGGCAACTGAGCCATTAAATTACAGACTGGTGTCATTTACAAGTGTTGTAGGGAAGTTCTGCGAAATAGTTAGACATCTGAAGAAACAAATGATATTGAACAAACAATTTGGGTTCAAGACAGGATGATATATATCAAACTTATTACGTTTCAACTCAAGAGTAATAGAAGAACTGGAGAGCGGAGATGGATGGGTGGACACAGTATACCTAGACATAAAAAAAGGCTTTTGATAAAGTCCCTCACGACAGACCACTTTGGAAACTAGAGAACATAGGCGGACTGCGTGGAATCTTGTTAGATTGGATAAGGGATTACATATTTGAAAAACAGGGAGATGAGAACTGTAATCAGAGATATATACTTCTCTTGTGGTAAAGTAACAAGTGGAGTGCCACAAGGGTCAGTGTTAGCCCCCATTATGTTCTAGATATATGTACACGACATTCACAATGGGGTAAACAGTTATATTAATTTGTTTGCTGATGATGCAAAGCTGCTAAGAGTAATCAAGACCCAAGAGGACTGTTTTCTGTTGCAGGAAGATATAAACAAAATCTACAAGTGGAGTAAGAAGTGGAAATTAAAGTAAATTAAATTAAAGTAAAGTAAATTTTTCTAATGATGGGAGAGGAACAAATAATGAAGACTAAAGAGGAAAAAGATCTGGGAGTGATTATACAGGAAAATCTGAACCCCGAAAAACACATAAGTAAGATATTTCAACTAACATAATTATAAAATGTTGACTAATATGAGTAGCATTTTAATTCATGACAAAGATATGATGAAAGAAATTATCACAAGCATGATACACCCTAAGCTGGAATATGCAACAGTGTTGTGATCACCGAGCTCTAAAAAAGGATCTAAGAAGATTAGAACGGATCCAGAAAATAGCTACAAAGATGGTGCCGGAACTAAAGGACCTAACTTATGAAGAAAGGCTGAAGGAAGTGGGACTGCCAACCTTACAAGATATAAGAGAATGAGGAGACCTAATAACAATGTATAAAATAGTAAATGGCATTGAAAAGATACACAGAGAAGACCTGGTGTTGGTGACAGAAGAAGCTAGAAGGACAGGAGGACAATGTAAAAAAGATTAGGATGAAGCAGTGTGTGAAGGCTATTGGAAAATACAGTTTTCCACATAGAACGGTGAAAAGTGGAATGCATTGAGTGATGAAGTTGTTACAACACATAATGTGTATAACTTTAAAGAAAAATTGGATAAATGGAGACATGGAGCAAAGACACTATGAGCCCCACTTGAACCCTGTACAATACAACTACGTAAATACACACACACACACAGACACACACCCAGAATTTGAAGGGATGACATATGAGGAGAGACTAAAGGCTATGGATCTACCAACCCTGGAACAAAGCAGGGAGAGAGGAGACCTGATACAAGTTTATAAATTGATCAACGGAATGGACCAAGTGGATAACGAGAAACTGATCCTGAGAGAAGAATATGACATCCAAAGCACAAGATCGCATAGTAAAAAGCTGAGAAAAGGAAGATGTCTGAGAGATGTTAAAAAATATAGTTTCCCGCAAAGATGTATTGAGACGTGGAACAGTTTCAATGAAGAAGTAGTGTCTGCAACGAGTGTGCATACTTTTAAAGTAAGATTGGATAAGTGTAGATATGGAGACGGGGCCACACGAGCATAAAGCCCAGGCCCTGTAAAACTACAACTAGGTAAATACACAAACACACTCACACATGATTGTTTTTGCCGTAATCAGCTGACAATAACAAACATGGCGTCTAGACAAGCCAGAGACTTTGAAGGTTTTATAACTACGCCAAAAGGACTGGAGAAATTATATATAGATGCAAGAATCCTGGCACTGGAAAGTAAGTTCCTAAACATTTTGTCCATAGAAGAAAAACTGGATAGAGTTCTAGTCGAGAATGATTCGTTCAAAAAAGAGATCTATTTGTTAACGTTAGCGAATAAAGAGCTATTGAAGGAAAAAGTAGAGATGGAGAAAGAAAACCAACAACTAAGGAAACAATGTGAAGAGATGAAGGCTAAACTCATGGAAATGGAGATGAAAATATCCGAAGGGGACTTGAGGAAGGAGGAATGCCTTAATCTAATTGATACCAGGATGAAAGAAGTGAACCATGAACATCAGGAGGTACAAAGGTCATTTAGGAGATAGTAAAAACAGGAAGAGGAAAATAAAGGGATTACACAGAGGAAATGGTAAAGGCACTAAAGGAAAATGAGTATGTGGTGAGAGATATTGCTGAAAAGAAAAATGTGTGATCATAATAGGATTGAGGGAAGAAACTAACAGGAACTGGCAGGACAGAAGGGATAAGGAAAATGATAGGATTAAGTCTTTACTGAACAAGATCTCTGTGGAAGAAGAGGACCTATATGCTGAGGTAGAAGAAAGTGTGAGATTGGGAGCTTTTGAGGAAGGCAAGAATAGACCATTAAAATTGAAATTAAAGTCTCAGGTGGCAGCAGAGGCCTTGTTGAGGAGGGCTTGGAAACTTAAGGACTCTGAGGAAACCAAAACAATTTACATAAGAAGAAATATGTCACAGGATGAGCGAATGAAAATGAAGGAGCTTGTAACTGAAGTGAAGGAGAGGAATGACAAAAGAACAGAGGAGGAAAAGACCAAGTTTTTTTGGAGGATGAGAAATGAGAGGCTAAAGAAGTGGTGGATAAAACAGACGGAATAGACATTACATGGAAGAATGAGCCTAGCAATGGAATAAAAGTGACTTACACAAACATAGATGGATTTCTGTCTAAGAGGCTAGAATGTATGGATTACCTAAGAAATAACGAACCGGACATAATGTGTGTAGTGGAAACAAAGCTAAGGACCGAAATAAAGCTAGACTGGTTTGTTGTAAAACACTACAAAGTATGGAGAAATGATAGAAAAAATAAAGGAGGTGGTGGTATAATGGTTCTTACTAAGGAAGATCTGATAGTGAAGGAGGTGAACTATAGTAAGAGAAATGAGGAAGTGATAAGTATGCTTATAACAGATGGCAAGAGGGACATTAATATTATAACAGTATACATACCACCCAGAACCAGTGCTTGGGAATATGAACAGTACCAAATGGTGATGAGAAATACTCTAGACAGAATGAAGCAAGAACTCATCAGAAAGGATAGAGTGATGATATTTGGAGACTTTAATTGCAAAGAAATAGTGTGGGAAGACTACAAAGTGGTGAACGGTGGTGAGTGGGCAGAAGAATTGTTAAAGGTAGCAACAAATAACTTGATGACACAGTGGGTGAGATCACCAACAAGGTGCAGGGGACAAGATGTTGCAGCAAGGTTGGATTTGGTATTTACCAGGGGCATCTCTCTAAAAGAGGAAATTGAACATGAATGTCCCTTGGGGAAAAGTGATCATGATGTCCTAAGCTTTGAGCTGGATACGGAATTAAGCACGAATAAGATTGTGGAACGAGGGAGGAAAAATTAAATTATACTAGGGCAAATTATAACCATATAAGGGAGTTCTTTAATGAAATTGACTGGTCCGTGGTATACCAGGAAAGGGATATGCAATTGAAATACGATAAATTTATGGATTTGTATAACTCTGCTGTGAAAAGTTTGTGCCATATCACAGAAAGAGGACTTTAAATAATAAACAGTGGTTTAATAGAAATTGTGAAGAAGCAAAAAAGAACAAAGAAAAGGCATGGAAGAAACTTAAGAAAAACAGTAATGTATTATCAAGAGAAGTCTACAAAACAGCAAGGAATAGATATGTTGAAGTAAGGAGAACAGCACAGAAGGAATATGAACAGCGGGTGGTGGAAAACTGTGATAGTGACCCAAAAATGTTTTACAAATTCATAAATGGAAAACTAAATAAAAGGGAGGCAATAGAAAAGGTAAAACATGGGGAAGAAGTAGGCTATATGAGGATGCTGGAGATATAGCTGAAATTTTGAACGACAACTTTTGCAAAGTGTTTACAAAGGAGGAACATTTTATGGGAGGAAGGCCTACGGAAATAAAGCAAATGCAGGACATCATGGTTACTAAGGAAGATGTAAGGAAAATTATAAACAATCTGGATATTAATAATTCAATGGGGCCTGATGGCATATCTGGGAGGTTGCTAAATGAACGTAAGGATCAATTGTTGAACCCCGTATTTGATATTGTGGAAACCTCCATACGAACAGGATTAGTCCCGAAAGAGTGGAAAAAAGCTGACATTGTGCCTATATATAAGAATGGTAGTAGAATGGAACCGCTGAATTATAGACCAGTATCATTGACTAGTATATTGTGCAAGGTATGTGAAGAAGTAATTAAAGCTAAGTGGAGTGAGTATCTAGAAAGTGAAAACATTCTGAGTGAAAGACAGTTTGGTTTCAGAAAAGGAAGATCGTGTATCCAATTTATTATGTTTTTATTCAAGAGTGACTGACATACTACAACATAGAGAGGGATGGGTGGATGCTATCTACCTGGACTTAAGAAAGGCCTTTGATAAAGTACCACACAATAGACTGATGTGGAAACTAAAGATGATTGGAGGAGTAAATGATAAACTAGCAAAATGGATGGAAAATTACTTAATGGGAAGAGAAATGAGAACAGTGGTGAGAGGAAGGAAGTCCAAGTGGAAGAAGGTAACCAGTGGATTGAATGGGAAGAGAAATGAGAACAGTGGTGAGAGGAAGGAAGTCTGAGTGGAAGAAGGTAACCAGTGGAGTTCCACAAGGGTCAGTGCTGGGTCCCATCATGTTTTTTATTTATGTTAATGATATGCCAGTAGGAATTGACAATTACATGAACATGTTTGCGGACGATACTAAAATTATGAGGAGAGTAAAGAATGTGGAAGATTGTAACAAGTTACAGGAAGATCTTGATAAAATATATGAGTGGAGTAAGGAGTGGCAGATGGAATTTAATATAGACAAGACCCATGTTATGAAAATGGGAAGAAGTAGATACAGACCAAACAGGGATTACAGGCTGGGTGATGAGAAAATTAAAGAGACCAATGAGGAGAAAGACTTAGGAGTAACCGTGCAAAACATCTTGTCACCGGAGAAACACATTAACAAGATTTTTTGGAAAACATACAACATGCTTCAAAATATTGGCCTTGCATTCCACTACCTAGATGAAGGAATGATGAAGAAGATATTATGTACCTTAATAAGACCCCAGTTAGAATATGCAGCATGTGTCTGGTCACCGCATATGAAGAAAAATGTGAAGAAGGTGGAAAGGGTACAGAGGCTGGCAACAAGGATGGTACCAGGACTCAGGGAATTAGACTATGAGGAAAGACTGAGGAAGCTGGGGCTGACCACATTAGAAGAGAGAAGAACAAGAGGAGACATGATAACTATGTATAAATTGGTGAACAAGATTGACATACTGGACAGGGAGTTGATAAAGGTGACCACAAGTAATCATATCCGAGGACATGGAAGAAAGCTAATAAAAGACATCTGTCTAAATGACGTGAGAAAATACAGTTTCCCTCATCGTAGCATTGATAAGTGGAATAAACTGAGCAGTGATGTCGTTGATGTGGTGTGTGTCAATCAGATGAAAGAGAGATATGACAGGAATGGACAAGGAGACAGGTCACAGAGAGCTTAGCTCAGGCCCTGTAATACACAAACAGGTAAATCTAGGTAAATACACACACACACACACACACACACACACACACACCAACAAGGTGCAGGGGACAAGATGTTGCAGCAAGGTTGGATTTGGTATTTACCAGGGGAATCTCTCTAAAAGAGGAAATTGAACATGAAAATCCCTTGGGGAAAAGCGATCATGATGTCCTAAGCTTTGAGCTGGATACAGAATTAAGCACGAATAAGATTGTGGAACGCAAGGAGGAAAAATTAAATTATACTAAGGCAAATTATAACCATATAAGGGAGTTCTTTAATGAAATTGACTGGTCTGTGGTATACCAGGAAAGAGATATGCAATTGAAGTACAATAAATTTATGGATTTGTATAACTCTGCTGTGAAAAAGTTTGTGCCATATTACAGAAAGGGGACTTTAAATAATAAACAGTGGTTTAATAGAAATTGTGAAGAAGCAAAAAAGAACAAAGAAAAGGCATGGAAGAAACTTAAGAAAAACAATGATATATTATCAAGGGAAGGCTACAAAACAGCAAGGAATAGATATGTTGAAGTAAGGAGAACCGCACAGAAGGAATATGAACAGAGGGTGGTGGAAAACTGTGATAGTGACCCAAAAATGTTTTACAAATTCATAAATGGAAAACTAAATAAAAGGGAGGCAATAGTAAAGGTAAAAAACGGGGAAGAAGTATATGAAGATGCTGGAGGGATAGCTGAAATTTTGAACGACAACTTTTGCAAAGTGCTTACAAAGGAGGAGCATTTTATGGGAGGAAGGCCTACGGAAATAAAGCAAATGCAGGACATCATGGTTACTAAGGAAGATGTAAGGAAAATTATAAGCAATCTGGATATTAATAAATCAATGGGGCCTGATGGCATATCTGGGAGGTTGCTAAAAGAATGTAAGGATCAATTGTTGAACCCCATATTTGATATTGTAGAAACCTCCATACGAACAGGATTAGTCCCGAAAGAATGGAAAAGAGCTGACATTGTGCCTATATATAAGAATGGTAGTAGAATGGAACCGCTAAATTATAGACCAGTATCGTTGACTAGTATATTGTGCAAGGTATGTGAAGAAGTAATTAAAGCTAAGTGGAGTGAGTATCTACAAAGTGAAAACATTCTGAGAGAAAGGCAGTTTGGTTTCAGAAAAGGAATATCGTGTGTATCCAATTTATTATGTTTTTATTCAAGAGTGACTGACATACTACAACATAGAGAGGGATGGGTGGATGCTATCTACCTGGACTTGAGAAAGGCCTTTGATAAAGTACCACACAATAGACTGATGTGGAAACTAAAGATGACTGGAGGAGTAAATGATAAACTAGCAAAATGGATGGAAAATTACTTAATGGGAAGAGAAATGAGAACAGTGGTGAGAGGAAGGAAGTCCGAGTGGAAGAAGGTAACCAGTGGAGTTCCACAAGGGTCAGTGCTGGGTCCCATCATGTTTTTGATTTATGTTAATGATATGCCAGTAGGAATTGACAGTTATATGAACATGTTTGTGGACGATACTAAAATTATGAGGAGAGTAAAGAATGTGGAAGATTGTAACAAGTTACAGGAAGATCTTGATAAAATATATGAGTGGAGTAAAGAGTGGCAGATGGAATTTAATATAGACAAGACCCATGTTATGAAAATGGGAAGAAGTAGATACAGACCAAACTGGGATTACAGATTGGGTGATGAGAAAATTAAAGAGACCAATGAGGAGAAAGACTTAGGAGTAACTGTGCAAAACACTTTGTCACCAGAGAAACACATTAACAAGATTTTTTGGAAAACATACAATATGCTTCAAAATATTGGCCTTGCATTCCACTACCTAGATGAAGGAATGATGAAGAAGATATTATGTACCTTAATAAGACCCCAGCTAGAATATGCAGCATGTGTCTGGTCACCGCATATGAAGAAAAATGTGAAGAAGGTAGAAAGGGTACAAAGGCTGGCAACAAGGATGGTACCAGGACTCAGGGAGTTAGACTATGAGGAAAGACTGAGGAAGCTGGGGCTGACCACATTAGAAGAGAGAAGAACAAGAGGAGATATGATAACTATGTATAAATTGGTGAACAAGATTGACATACTGAATAGAGTTGATAAAGGTGACCACAAGTAATCATCTCCGAGGACATGGAAAAAAGCTAATAAAGGACATCTGTCTAAATGACGTGAGAAAATACAGTTTCCAGCATCATAGCATTGATAAGTGGAATAAACTGAGCAGTCATGTCGTTGATGCGGTGTGTGTCAATCAGATGAAAGAGAGATATGACAGGAATGGACAAGGAGACAGGACACAGAGAGCTTAGCTCGGGCCCTGTAATACACAAATAGGTAAATACACACACACACACACAAAACACACACACACATAATATATCAAAGTATTAAATGCCTTGATGGCTGTCCTACATGTACACCCAAGGAATACTGCACATCTGGACAACTCACTCTAAAAAGCTGTGGCAACAACAACAATACCTGAGAGCTGAATGAAGTTTCAACAAAATCACCACAACGTGTCTTCATACTGAGGATAAACAAACACTAAGAAGAGTAAAATTTTCAAATACTTATTATTACAATAAACAATATGGAATAAAGGAATTCATGGGGAAGGGTATAACTTCTCTATACATTCTCCCTTTTGTTGGCACTGGAATACACCTTAAAAAAATACTGGACTGATGAAGAAGGCAGGAAGTTTTCCCAGCCCTGTGTTTACTACAAGGAATACCAACTTCTTTGCCTCTTTATTTTTCCTATACCAAGGCTGGCTGGAGAAGGGAGTGATTCTTATGCATAACATTTACACCACTTAGTGTGGGAGGTAGTTTGGGAATTATGATCAGACCAGCCAGCCACAGACAGACAGAGACCAAATGGCACCATTATGGCAGATTGGTGATTTTCTCTCGCCTCAAGAGACCTGCATCACGGGAGATGGTTGACCATCCTCACTGATGCCTCAATTCACACATGACAACAGGAAGAAAAACACTTTTCATGGTACAGTCCACTCAGTGGACAATCAGAATTTGACTGCCATGAGACAGCTGGTCCATCAAACAGCAGCTGATGAATACCTTGCACAGAAGACCAATACAGAACATAAACAGTCACAAATATTGTAACCCAACTCAAGATACATTTCATAAGTATTATGAGTATTGTAATTGTGATAAGTAGTAGCCTAGTTCTATTAAAAAGTAATACTACCATTTGTCTCCTCTAATATTTTGAAGCATTTAAGTCCTAGTTTCTACTTTGATTTTTTTTCAAAAGTAATGTTTACAATGTATAATTAGTTAAGAATGAAGACTGCAACTTTCTGATTGGAAGATGGCAAAAATATTGTACACAAACACACACACACACGAAACTGTGCAGAGTTATAAAGCAAAAAAAGGATTGTGAAATACTGCAGGAAGACCTAAATAAGATCTGGGAATGTAGTAAAAAGTGGGAAATGGAATTCAATGTGGACAAAAGCCATGTCATGGAAATGGGAAAGAGTGAAAGACAACCCATGGGAATCTATAAGATGGGAGATGGAGTAGAACTGGAGAAAGTAAAAAAGAAAAAGGACTTAGGAGTGACGATGGAAGAAAATAATCAACTGGTAAGCCATATTGATAGAATTTTCAGAGACATATAATTTGCTAAGGAATATTGGAGTAGCATTTCACTATATGGACAAAGAAATGATGAAGAAATTGATAAGTACTATAATAAGACCCAGATTGGAATATGCATGAGTAATGTGGACCCCTCATAAAAAGAAACACATAAGGAAGTTGGAGAGACTACAAAAAATGGCTACAAGAATGGTTCCAGAATTTGAAGGGATGACATATGAGGAGAGACTAAAGGCTATGGATCTACCAACCCTGGAAAAAAGAAGGGAGAGAGGGGATCTGATACAAGTTTATAAATTGATCAATGGAATGGACCAAGTGGATAATGAGAAACTGATCCTGAGAGAAGAATATGACATTCGAAGCACAAGATCGCATAGTAAAAAGTTGAGAAAGGGAAGATGTCTGAGAGATGTTAAAAAATATAGTTTCCCACAAAGATGTGTTGAGACGTGGAACAGTTTGAGTGAAGAAGTGGTGTCAGCAACAAGTGTGCATAGTTTTAAAGAAAAATTGGATAAGTGTCGATATGGAGACGGGGCCACACGAGCATAAAGCCCAGGCCCTGTAAAACTACAACTAGTAAATACAACTAGGTAAATACACACACACACACACACAGAACCATATCCCCAAACTTGAGTATTCTTGTTTCACAAGGAGTACACTTACTCAAGTCTGAATTAGTTTTATTTCTTCAGAAACAAGGCCATATCATGAGGATTTACCTGAGAACACTTGACAAGGAGACTACAAGTCATCACAACCCATTGCTATACTATTGGTTGCTGTGGCTGTCCACTGCTAGACTAAACAGGAACACTCACTTCCATGTACATCTCTCAGTGTTACAGGTGGAATGTAAATATCAGAAACTTCCAAAATAATAGTGTTGATGAAAGCTTTTGATGTATGGTAGCTGGACGGCAGCACAGGAGGAGGTGTGTTGTTGAGTTCCTTAGAAATTGATACTAAACACCTATGCCAATTTTCATGAAACACAGGTCTATTCCGTTAAAATAAACTCAAAACTGTATCCCAGACTTTGACTCCAAAAACGAGCCAGAAGGAAATTAATATACACCAAACTATTTCCTTCAGAGGGAAACTGACCAAAACTAAGCATCTACACAAACATGCTTGCACTCCTTCAAATGAGTATTTACCTCCAAATCTATTGGAAGAGGTCATACATTCTGTGCACATCTAAAACACACCCTTCCTTTTTGCTAAAATAAATCCCATATGCCATATGTATAGTGATTAGTGATGCAATAATAATGTTCAATATCAATGATACAAGAAGAAATGCAATAAAATTGAGACTCCAGAAAAACTTAGTACAGGTATTTCTCGATTTATGCGTGTTTAGATTATGTGATTTTGAAATAACGTGAAGAAAAAAACCTAGTTATTTTCTCAAATTACAGGCAACCCCTGCTTAACAAAGGTTCACACACGAAATTTCGCTACAACGAAGGTTTCCTTTTACTACCATCTGCTTGTTTAACGAACACCAAACTCACTTTAACAAAATCTTATCCAGGTAATTTTTTCCAAGTTTGAAAGCCCCACCGTATCATGCAAGCCGACAGACTTTTGAGTACACCAGCGCCTCTCGTGGACAAAACGCGCACCACTCACTCCCCTAGTTCAAAACAATAACAGCGTCAGCAGCAGCTCGTCTTCCCTCACTCTACATGCCACCAAAACGCCCTGCAATGTCGCCTAGCATTGCTAAGAAGACCAGGAAGTCTCTTACTCTCGAAGTGAAGCTGGATATTATTCACAGACACGAGAGGCGAGAAAACTAATAGCATTGCTTCCCACCATGGCTTTACTCCATCTACTGTCTACCATTTTCAAGTCAGCAGACTCTATTAAAAAGGCTGGTGAGATCATATCTTCCTTGCAAGCTAAAAGAACCACCTGAACTCATGACTACAATGGATAAAATGGAAAGCCTTGTGGAAATGTGGTACATAAGTTTTGTATGTGATACAATGATGCGTCCTTTGTTTACCTTCCACAGGTTGCCAGCTAGCGTATTTCCCGCTCCACTCTCCCTCCCTCCATAAATTTAAGATCATCAACATTATAAAGTTACTTACATACATACATTAGTGTACATTATAATGACTTAGTCTTAAATTAAACTGCTTAGATGTTTAACTTCACAGTTTTTTATTTCTTTAAACCTTTCACTGTACTATGATGCACTCTCGCTTTGTTTACTCTCAATGAAAGTTCAGTCAGGGGTCAAACTTGTTATAATTGGTTCGCTTAACGAAGTTTCACTTAACGAAGGGTTTTTTAGGAACGTAACCCCTTCGTTGAGCGGGGGTTGCCTGTATGTAGATAATTTAGAATAACATGATGTCAAGAAAATCAAGTTGGGTGGCTGGTTAAGTTTGGTGATGTAGCCACCAGGTGTAACAAGGTGTTCCCTCAGCAAACGTGCTGTCCCTTTGGGCAGTGCCCCAAAAAAGCTTCGTTTTAAATGAGTTCCCTAAAATATTAATGATTATTTTGCTATTACTATTTACATCTATTTGGTATAAGAAAAATGTTTTAAATGTTTCATCGTTGCCTGCGTGCCGCTAGTGTTGATTTCTCTTTTCGCTCTCCTCTGTCAATGCCTACCCAGCATACTGTACATATTCCACAACTCACATCCTTCAACTTCACACATGTGTTCACATGTCAATATGCAGGTGGCAATGCTACCCACTTGAGGTATTGGGTAGATTTTTGTGCCTAACAGGTGGAGCTGCTACCAGCAAAACAAGACTGACACATTGGTCTCGCTCAGCGGCTAGTGGCTTTGTTTACATTGTTACATCACAAAAGAAGGTTTGAACATGTGGTGTCCAGAGGCAGATAAGAATGTCAGCTGAATGTAATGTTCCAGACTTGGTATGTACTGTACAGTTTGGTTCAGTAATCATGTTCACTTTATGCAATTTTTACATTATGCGATCTCTTCAGGAACATATCCCTCGCATAAATCAAGAAATACACTCAACCCTTATTTATACAGATCTTGTTTATCTAGATTTCAGTTTATCCAAACAGTGTCCAGATGATAATTTAATAATTTGAGCCCAGACAACCAAAAAAATTCATTCACACAATGTGTGCTTCACACACTTCCAGAAATGGCCAATAAATGGTGGCACTGCTATAGTAGGCAACTGTAAATGCTAATGAACATTGTGTAATGTCCAGTATCAGTAAACAAGTTTGTGCATTTTTCAGTACCTTAGAACTCTTAATTACTTCCCCCATGGGTGTTAGGAGTGAGTGAGTGACCCTAGCTGTGACTTAAAAGCTGGAATTAATAAGAAAATTAGAGAAAGGAGCTAGTTTTATAACTGTTTGTGAGGAGTATGACGTGATGAAGCAAACTGCATCAGACATTAGTAAATCAAAAGATAAGCTGGTAGCATATTCTGCCAAATACTGTGTGGATGCATCAAGTAAAAGCAGTAAAGGTGGTGAGCATGGGATTGGGCAGACATCCACACATAGATTTGAATCCCACCATGTATCACCTTGATACTTTGCCACTTGTGGAGTGGTTTAAAGTTACCTACATGTCATCATGATACCAAGGTTCTAGGTGGTTACACCAAAGATGCCCTTGGGTGGTGTTGTGGGCCTTAATATGGGTACCACTATAAATAAAATTGCCTGTGCCACTAATGGATGGAAGCTTAACAGCGCTTCTAATACTCTTCAAGTTACCTACAGGCACTATAGATCAGGGGAAAAAAAAGCAATCAGTGATGATCAATGTCCATAGAATTGCAATCCTTGCAGCAACTAGGCAGCTGGCACAGAAATTGATAGAGAATTTCAGGGGGGATGATGGGTGGCTGTGGCAATTCCACAATCGACACTCACTTTTTAATGCTACTGTGCAGGGTGAAGCTGGTGATGCGAACACAGCCAGTATTGCACAACATGGATGCATGTTGTGGTAGTAGTCTATACTCACTGTGCTTCACATCAATGAAATTTACTTCACATGCTGAGCTATTACCTTTATGTTAGGTTAATTAGATTAGGTTAAATTTGATTGTGTTTTGGTTTAGTTGGTCAGGGAAACCAAAATCGAAAAAATTTTGCAGTTACTCAAAACTCTAGGGAGATTAACAACCATGTTTGGCAAATGAAGGACCCATTTGTGTCATCTGGACTTTTTCATCATCTGGATCAGTGACTACACCATCTTGTTAGGAAAAATGAGGGTTAAGTGTAACTGTAGCTGTAAATAATTTGAACAAGACAGCACAATAATATGAAGTCATGTGCTAATGTGACAGCAAAGTGCTCACCATTATATCACAAGAGAATACATTAAAGTCCCGGGTTACGTTGGTCTCGAGTTACGTCAAACTCGTAGTTACGTCAGTCCACTATAAGGCAATTTAAGATTAAAAAAATTGAAAATTTATAAATCGTAAGGTGCGGGATTTATTGTTATTGTTGGTGGTTGCCCGCCACACCGCTCGCCTCACGCTTGAATACAATAACACCCTGCCTCACTTCCACCACACCGTCGCCCCTGGCAAGAGTGTTATCCTACTTCTGCGTTTACTGACTCAAGTTCTTAGTATCTTGCTCAATGGCACCAAAGAGAAAACTTCTTAGTGACAGCAGTGATGTTAAGAAAAGGAAACCCATTACGCTACAAGAAAAGAGGACATAATTAAAAGACATGAGAAGGGAGGCAGCAGCTGTGTGTGAGGGAGGGAAGAAGAAAATGGGAAGCCCGTTACCATGACAACGGGGAGGTTGACGACCTTGAGGGCTCGCACACCCATCACAACAATAACAACTCTGGAGCCTTCGCCTGAGCCACACGACACTCGCAGCTGACTTGCACCGTCTGCGCCTGTCTGCTGATCTCTATTGCCCTTTCCTATTGCATTTCCTGCCCCACTGCCCACGCTTCTACTCCCACCGCACTGCACTATGCTCCCAGCTGTCCACCCTGGGCGTCACAACATTCGACCTGCCCACCCTTCTGGCGGCCTCAGGCGTCCACCCCTCTCTGCAACCTGCAGTCCTTCGCGTTCGTGGCCCTAATCAACAACAAAAACAAGCTTGTGTTTCATATTCCTACATACTTGTAAATAATATAACAATATAACCTTTAACTTACCTGAATGACCATAAACAATGATTGGTTGAAAACTCCATAATATGCTTTGAAATGTACGGAAACTCGAGTTACGTACAAAATCGACTTACGTCATGTTTCAGGAACGTAACTCTGACGTAAACCGAGACCTTACTGTACAGTCAACTCTTGATGAATGTGATGATTACGCTCCTGGAGATGTCACATTATTCAAAATCACACTATTCAAACACAATTTTCCCAAAGAAAACAATGGTAAGAGAGGTACTGGGAAAGTCTGCCTATTTTGGGGATTTTGTTACTCAAACTTGAAAAATATTATCAGTGCATCACTAGGTCACAGAAACAATAAAAATGCACATTCTCGCATTTGCATCTTTCTTGTACAGGAAACTACACAATTATTAATTCAATGTGATTTGTCATATGAATTTATATGCCATGAATATTATCCCATACTCATATGTTTATTCTTATATAATGCATTTAACAACATAAACCATAGGTATAATTTGGTGGTGGTTGATAACAGTGTGTGTTTACCATCACATCAGCTGACTGAGCCATACAGTCCAGACCACGCTGTCTCACTCTTCCACTACCGGCAACATGGAAAATTTTACGAAGAGAACCAGCCCTATTACTGGTGAAGAGTGTGATTTATTAATAGATTTGGTGAGTGAGGAAAACTGCTTCCAAATAAAAGCACAGATGGCCATATAGTGGCCGTAACACAGGGGAGAATCGCCACCTCCTTCAACTGTGCAGGTGATGAGAAGAGGACAGTCCACCAACTATCTATATAAATGGGTACTTATCAAGTGATAAAGACAAAACTGATCATAAGCTAAGTAGAATTCTGATAGAAAACTTGGGAGATGGAGACATGATGATTGAAGCTTGGCAGCAGTGATGTTGTTGTTCCTCAGACCTGTTTGTTCAATAAGGTTTTGTTATTATCGACGTGCTACCAACAAGTTTTGAGGATTCCACACGTGGATTTGATTCCAATCACAATTTTTGTAAAGTAAGCCTATTTCAATGATAGCTTATATATTTAGATGTTTCTAAAGTTAATTACTTCACAAAAAAAAAATAATAATAGGTATTTAGGCAAACTTGATATGAAGGTAATGATGATGATGGGTCTTGGTTCATCTTTGCAGCAAAGGTAAATCCTGTCTGATCATTGCCTTCCCAAGCTGTGGGAATGCACTCTAAAGAATACCAATTTCTCCTGGACGGTATCTTTCAACAAACAAATATGGAAGGTATTTTTTGAGAATCTGGCCGAAAGCTTCTCAGTGTGGTTCTCCTCCAGAAGCAGTGTGAGTGTGCATGACGTCACTGGGTCAAGTTAATTCGCTTTAAATAAAATAAATTATGTTATTTAATCGCATCTCCTTAAATATCAAGTTGCGTTAAATAAAAAATTGCAGTATTTAAACTCACGTTAATCGAGTTAACTGTAGTTCATTCAAATATGATATGATGGCTCACTCATCTATCTAAATATCATTAGATTGTTATTCTACAGCATCACAATTTGGAAAATAAAAGAGTAGTTCAAATACGTTTCAAAAAGGAAACAAAATTCTACATTACATTGAGGTCTTTTTAAATGAGCTCATTACAATTCCATTCCATAATTCTTAATGAATAGCTTTGATCAATAGTGCCTCAGAGATTCAACACACCAAATGTAAGTCAAGCTTTTGACAAATACAAATACAAATACAAATCTGCTTTTAAGACTAATTTCTTAGAGTAAGAGAACAAAACCACATGTATGTACATATATTTCATTGGATCAATGTCACCTCAATCTAGTTCTCAGTATAAAAATAATATTTTTGGAAATAAATAAGTAAAGAAAGAAGTGAATGTACAATAATATCTAATATACAAAACAACACACCATCATCCTTTTAATACTGATCTACAGGCCAACAGTATCCTACAGGATGCACCTCCAGTTTTGGAGGTTGGTATACATAAGGCCTACTTAAGATTAGTTAAAGTTTGCTGTTAGGTATAACAGGGTGGAGTTACCATGGTCTGCATTGATATAATTTGTTGTGTCATCGCCCACCACCGCTGAGCCTTGGCTCCCATCATAGTGCTCCGATGAGAGGATTAAATCTCCTGAGCTTGTAGATAAGGTGTTCTGACAGACAAAAACATGATAGTTTCAATCATAATATCATAAAAAATTAATACAGTGGTACCTCAAAATAATGGACTTTGCAATAATGGATTTCACTCAATAAGACTGGTCAGATACTAGCCAAATTTTTATTATGATAATAAGAGTTTTTTTCCCACGAATCCATAGTTCCCACATGGATGAATACACATACAACACAATAAACAAGCCAAAAAAAGACCTGTGTTCATCTACTCCTGCATGCTAGATACCATTGTAACTTGTTTTGTTTGTCTAAGATTTACAAAACTTGTAATAAGGTGGAGACCAGTGACTGCTTGCCGGTGGGGGTCACCAGAATGACATTCCTTAGCTGGTTGGACCCAGGGCCTGCTGGTGCAAATTGCTATTTATCTATTTCTGCTTGAATGTTGTTGGGCAAGCAAGATAATGTCACTGCTACACTGGAGAGAGAGAGAGAGAGAGAGAGAGAGAGAGAGAGAGAGAGAGAGAGAGAGAGAGAGAGAGAGAGAGAGAGAGAGAGAGAGAGAGAGAGAGAGAGAGAGAGAGAGAGAGAGAGTGTGTCTAGGTTGATGAAAGTGTAGACAAAAACACGCTAATTTGACAATGCCCCAACGGCACACCTCTAGTGAGCACTACTTGCTGTAATGTCTATAAACTATAAGGTATAACTGTTGACATGTTTTCTCTTTAGCTCCTTTTCAGTTTTTCTCTACACTTCCATAATTCTCATAACTTTTCTTTCTTATCTTCTAAGTTTTCTTTCCTAAACAAAAACTCCCCAATCACTTAATTTTTGTCTTCATTTACCATTCTTAGAAGACCTACAATTTCATTTCTTTCTTCCTTTAAATGAGGGTAATTTAGTATGAAAAGCACTAAGTTTTCTACTTGATGACATGAGTAACTTATGTCTTTAGCACGGTGGCAAGAAGTAACAACAACACAGCTGCTTCTCCAAATCAATCAATCTCTCTCTCTCTCTCTCTCTCTCTCTCTCTCTCTCTCTCTCTCTCTCTCTCTCTCTCTCTCTCTCTCTCTCTCTCTCTCTCTCTCTCTCTCTCTCTCAAGTATTTCTTCCAAGAAGTACTTGTTCACAGTGCAGATTACTGCCTTAGGTTGGCTGTTAGAATGGCCATATAGCAAGCTTGCAGCAGGACAATAGTCCATAGTGAGACTGCACATGCAAGGTGTATTAGGTCAGGTAGAAGTATTGGCACTCAGAAGGGTCACACTTTCCTGCTCATGTTTAAGATTGGGAAAACTTTTCTATAGAGAACAGGCCTTGATTTTTACCTCAATGGCAACGAGGAACAAAAGTTAGGAGGATTTTGGAAGTAATTTTAGAAACACACCAATTTATATAGAAACAGAGGGGGAGAAAGAAAGACAGAGAAGAGGGTAAGGAGTTGGAGTATGCTTAGAGAAAGAAGGCAAGCTCGTGATCTATTGGAGATGTGGCAATAGTGTGGAGGTAGTCCACTCTGAGCCTGACAATCCCTTTTATTCTTCCTCTCCTTTGTCACCTCAGCAAGGTCTTTCAGGCAGTTATTAAATGCTTGTTAAGGATGCTACTAGACCACATGGAAATTGGCCATTACACCAAATGGGAAGCTGTATTTCTTATTCATCTACTCTTGGTAAGACAAATTTTTATTACTGTACACTTCTTTAATAATAATGAACTCTTTTATATCAGCACTGAGTGTAGAATAAGGTGGTTTAAATGTTCAAAATGTTTTTTTGCACTGTTGAAAGAGAATAAATTATCGAAATAGGGAAAGAGGAGGAGGGTTTAAGATTCTTGCAAACAACAGCTCTCAGTAAAAGACAATTCGCAGTAATGGACACGCCCTCATCCCTGCAGTGTCTGTTATCAAGGGGTACCACTGTATTCTAATCCATATATATTTCTAAAAAAAAAAAAAAAAAAGTGTGTAACAAGACTAGGTTCATGTATCATGCTTTATGTTACTAAGCTTTATGAGAAAAGCTTATCTATAACAACTCTATCAAATAAAAATAAGTATAGCGTAACTCTAATGTGTGTAAGGAAACTACGAAGATGATGTGATAAAAAATTATATATATATATATATATATATATATATATATATATATATATATATATATATATATATATATATATATATATATATATATATATATATATATATATATATATATATATATATATATATATATATATATATATATATATATATATATATATATATATATATATATATATATATATATATATATATATATATATATATATATATATATATATATATATATATATATATATATATATATATATATATATATATATATATATATATATATATATATATATATATATATATATATATATATATATATATATATATATATATATATATATATATATATATATATTTTTTTTTTTTTTTTTACATTACAAGGGCACTGGCCAAGGGCAAACAAAGTGTTGGAAAAAAAAATCCGCTGGTTGCCAGGCCCTGTTAAGATGAAAGTAGAAAGAAAAAACAAAAAATCTAAAAGGAGGGTCCAGTTAACGTAAGAGGTGTCTTGACACTCCTCTTTTGAAAGAGTTTAAGTCATAGGCAGGTGGAAATACAGACACAGGTAGAGAGTTCCAGAGTTTACCAGTGTAGGGAATGAAGGAGTGAAGATACTGGTTAACTCTTGCATTAGGAAGATGGACAGAATAGGGATGAGAAGAAGTAGAGAGTCTTGTGCAGCGAGGCCGCAGGAGGGGGGAAGGCATGCAGTTAGCAAGTTCAGAAGAGCAGACAGCATGAAAACAGCGGTAGAAGACAGATAAAGATGCAACATTGCGGCGGTGACTTAAAGAATCAAGACAGTCAGTTAGAGGAGAAGAGTTGATAAGACGAAAAGCTTTAGATTCCACCTTGTTTAGTAAAGCTGTGTGTGGATCCCCCAGACATGAGAGCCATACTCCATACACGGGCGGATAAGGCCCTTGTACAGAGCAAGCAGCTGGGAGGGAGAGAAAAATGGACGAAGACGCCATAGGACACCTAACTTCTTGGAAGCTGATTTAGCAAGAGTAGAGATGTGAAATTTCCAGTTTAGATTTTTAGTGAAGGATAGACCGAGTGTGTTTAATGTAGAGGAGAGGGGAAGTTGAGTGTTATTGAAGAAGAGAGGATAGTTGTCTGGAAGGTTATGTCGAGTAGATAGTTGTAGAAATTGAGTTTTTGAGGCATTGAACAAAACCAGGTTTCTCTGCCCCAATCAGAAACAAGTGAAAGATCAGAAGTTAGGCGTCCTATAGCATCTCGCCTTGAGTCATTTAATTGTTGTTGGGTTGGGCGTCTGTTGAACGCTGTTGAATAATGCAGGGTGGTATCATCAGCATAGGAGTGGATAGGGCATTGAGTCAGATTTAGGAGATCATTGATGAATAATAGAAAGAGAGTGGGTGATAGGACAGAACCCTGTGGAACACCACTGTTGATAGTTTTAGGGAAGAACAGTGACCGTCTACTACAGCAGCAATAGAACGATCGGAAAGGAAACTGGAGATGAAGGTACAGAGAGAAGGATAGAATCCGTAGGAGGGTAGTTTAGAAATTAAAGATTTGTGCCAGACTCTATCGAAGGCTTTCGATATGTCAAGGCCGACAGCAAAGGTTTCACCGAAGTCCCTAAAAGAGGATGACCAAGATTCAGTTAGGAAAGTAAGAAGATCACCAGTAGATCTGCCTTTACGGAAACCATACTGGCAATCAGAGAGAAGGTTGTGAGCTGATAGATGCCTCATTATCTTCCTATTAAGGATAGACTCAAAGGCTTTAGAAAGGCAGGAAATCAAAGCTATAGGGCGGTAGTTAGAAGGATTGGAGTGGTCACCTTTTTTAGGGACAGGTTGAATGTGAGCAAACTTCCAGCAAGAAGGATAAATAGAAGTAGAGAGACACAGATGAAAGAGTTTGACCAGGCAGTGAGCGAGTTCGGAAGCACAGTTTTTGAGAACAACAGGAGGGACTCCATCCGGACCGTAAGCCTTCCGAGAATCAAGGCCAGAGAGGGCCAGGAAAACGTCTTTATAAAGAATTTTAATTTTAGGGATGAAGTAGTCAGAGGGTGGAGGAGTAGGAGGAATATGCCCAGAATCATCCAAAGTTGAGTTGGTAGCAAAGGTTTGAGCGAAGAGTTCAGCTTTAGAAAAGAAGAGACAGCTGTAGAGCCATCTGGATGAAGTAAAGGAGGGAAAGACGAAGAAGTAAAGTTGTTAGAGATATTATTGGCTAGATGCCAGAAATCTCGAGAGGAGTTAGAATTGGAAAGACTTTGACATTTTCTATTGATGAAAGAGTTTTTAGTAAGTTGGAGAATAGATTTGGCATGATTACGGGCAGAAATATATAGGGCATGAGTTTCAGCAGTTGGATGGCTACGGAACCGTTTGTGAGCCGCCTCTATCATTGACAGCACGAGAACAAGCAGAGTTAAACCAAGGCTTTTTAGCTTTAGGGTTAGAGAAAGTATGAGGAATGTATAGCTCCATGCCAGAGATAATCACCTCTGTTATGCGCTCGGCACAAAGAGAAGGATCTCTGACATGAAAACAATAATCATCCCAAGGGAAATCAGAATAGTACTGCCTTAGTTCCTTCCACTTAGCAGAGTTAAAATGCCAGAAGCACCTCCGCTTAGGCGGGTCCTGAGGCTGCACTGGAGTGATAGAACTGGTAACGGAAATTAGATTGTGGTCGGAGGAGCCCAACGGAGAGGAAAGTTTAACAGAGTAAGCAGAAGGGTTGGAGGTTAGGAAAAGATCAAGAATATATATATATATATATATATATATATATATATATATATATATATATATATATATATATATATATATATATATATATATATATATATATATATATATATATATATATATATATATATATATATATATATATATATATATATATATATATATATATATATATATATATATATATATATATATATATATATATATATATATATATATATATATATATATATATATATATATAACTAACCTGGTTCAGTATGTGGACAGTGGCAGGGACAACAGGCATAGACACAGTTGCCCCAGCCTGAGTATTTCCAAGGGCTGCCAGCTCAGCTCCACTACTTCCTTCACCTCCTACCAGAGACGTCCCACTGCCTACTTGCACCAACACATCACATGAAGATACAAGGAGTTAAGCACACATAATCTTAAATTGTATACAGTTTTGTCCTTAATTCTGATAAATTTCTATTGGGTCATCCTTATTAACTCAAATGTAATGTGCATAAAATTGTTAAAAAAAATTAGTTTTTTCATATAAACCACTGCACTTGAAACTATTTACTAGATGCTGCCTCACCTTTACTGATGCAAGCTTCACCGCTCTCAAGTGCTGCATGCTGGGAATCAAGATGGGGCACTAGGAAAGGTGGCTGGCCATCAATGGTGATCTGGCAGGCTGATGAAGGATGTTGAGGGGGTGACTCAGGTGCAGAGGGTAGAGATGATCGACTTCGTCCAGGAAGGTGAACCATACTTGTAGACTAAAAAATAAGATATAAAAGTTCTACTTGCTCTCACAACATTCTGTTCTTATCAATTACAGGAACTAAGCAGTGTATTCACTCTTCCACACCCACCCTCAGGAGTCACATCCACTCACCCCCTGGGGCAGCAGAGAAGAGGCAGCTGGCTGCAGCTCACAAAGCCGCCCAACACTGCTGTTCACTCTGGAGTTTCTGGCAAGGTCTTGCAGTTCTTCTATGTCTTGGATGCTGCAAAAGGAACACAAGTTTTCATTACATTATCTATCAGCCAATACAAAGCATGTTCACACACACACACACAAATTGGAATTCAATGCCAAGAAATGTCACGTAATGGAACTAGGAAAGAACAAAAGAAGACCGGTATAGAACTATTTGATGGGAGAGGAACAATTAATAAAGACTAAAGAGGAAAAAGATCTGGGAGTGATTATACAGGAAAATCTGAACCCAAAAAACATAAGCAAGATATTTGGAATATCATATAAAATGTTGACTAATATAAGTGTGGCATTTTAATTCATGGACAAAGATATGATGAAAAAATTCATCACAAGCATGATACGTCTAAAGCTGGAATATGCAGCAGTGGTATGGTCTCTGAGCTCTAAAAAAGATATAAGAAGATTAGAATGGATACAGAAGATTGTTACAAAGATGGTGCCGGAACTAAAAAGGACCTGACACATGAAGAATGGCTGAAGGAAATGGGACTATCAACCTTACATGATTGAAGAGAACAAGGAGACCTAATAAGAAAGTATAAGATAGTCAATGGCATTGAAAAGATAGACAAGGAAGACCTAGTGCTGGTGAAAGAAGATGATGGAAGGACAAGAGGTCATGTAAAGATCAGGTTGAGGCAGTGTGTGAAGGCTATTGGGAAATACAGTTTTCCACACAGAATGGTGAAGTGGAATGCATTGAATAATAAAGTTGTTACAGCACATAATGTGCATAACTTTAAGAAAAAATTGGATAAATGGAGACATGGTGATAGGATACTATGGCCCCTGCTCAAACCCTGTACAATACAACTAGGTAAATACAACTAAATAAATACACACACACACACACACACACACACAAATTGGAGTTCAATGCCAAGAAATGTCACATAATGGAACTAGGAAAGAGCAAAAGAAGATCGGTATGAAACTATTTGATGGGAGAGGAACGAATAATGAAGACTAAAGAGGAAAAAGATCTGGGAATGATTTTACAAGAAAATTTAAACCCTGAAAAACACATAAGCAAGATATTTGGAATATCATATAAAATGTTGAGTAATATAAGAGTGGCATTTCAATACATGGACAAAGATATGACGAAAAAAATCATCACAAGCATGATACGTCCAAGGCTGGAATGGTCTCCAAGCTCTAAAAAGGATACAAGAAAATTGGAAAGGATACAGAAGATTGCTACAAAAATGGTGCCAGAATTAAAGGATCTAATATATGAAGAACGACTGAAGAAAATGGGATTGCCAACCTTACAAGATAGAAGAGAATGTGGGGGCCTAATAACAATGTACAAGATAGTCAAGGACATTGAAAAAATAGACAAAAAAGACTTGGTACTGCTGACAGATGAAGATGGAAGGACAAGAGGATATGAAAAAAAGATCAGGATGAGGCAGTGTGTGAAGGATATTGGAAAATACAGTTTTCCAAACAGAACGGTGGAAAAGTGGAATGCATTGGATAATGAAGTTCTTACAGCACATAATGTGCATAACTTGAAGGAAAAATTTGATAAATGGAGACAGGACACTATGAGCCCTGCTTGAACCCTGTACAATACAACTAGGTAAATACACACACATAGGGTTTTGATTACTTTTAGCAGCAAAACTGCTAAGAGTAATAAAAATCCAGGAGGACTGCTGTTACAGGAAGATATAAACAAAATCTATGAGTGGAGTAAAAAGTGGAAATTGGAGTTCAATGCCAAGAAATGTCACGTAATAGAACTAGGAAAGAGTAAGAGAAGACCGGTATGGAATTATCTGATAGGAGAGAAACAAATAATGAAGACTCTTTAGTCATTCATCTGGGAGTGATTATACAGGAAAATTTGAACCCCAAAAAACACAAAAGTAAGATATTTGGATTATCATATAAAATGTTGACTAATATAAGAGTCGCATTTTAATTCATGGACAAAGATATGATGAAAAAAATTATCACAAGCATGATACATCCAAAGCTGGAACATGCAGCAGTGGTGTGGTCTCTGAGCTTTAAAAAAGATATAAGAAGATTAGAATGGATTCAGAAAATTGCTACAAAGATGGTGCCAGAACTAAAGGACCTAACATATGAAGAAAGGCTGAAGGAAATGGGACTGCCAACCTTACAAGATAGAAGAGAACAAGGAGACCTAATAACAATGTACAAGATAGTCAATGACATTAAAAATATAGACAAGGAAGACCTGGTGCTGGTGACAGAAGAAGATAGAAGGACAAGAGGACATGTAAAGAAGATTAGGATGAGGCAGTGTGTGAAGGCTATTGGAAAATACAGTTTTCCACATAGAACTGTGGAAAAGTGGAATGCATTAAGTGATGAAATTGTTACAGCAATAATGTGCATAACTTTAAAGAAAAATAGGATAAATGGAGACAAGGAGACAGGACACTATAGGCCCCGCTCAAACCCTGTACAATACAACTAGGTAAATACACACCAGCAACATCACAGAGAGCAAACGTATAAACGTGCTCCCATTGCTGTACACTACTGCCACCTCCAAACCAAGAGACCTGGTGATGTATATGCATTAGTATCAAACTATTTTGTGTAAAAAAAAAAAAAAGGAAGAGAATAAAGAGTCCATGTGGCGCTGTCGGCTATGTAAACATTGGTGCCTAGCCTCGGACTGTGAACCCTATAGAAACACCAATGGGACTAAGGCATTTAGGTGAATGGAACTCCATGAGGGACTTCTCAGGATTCAAGGACAAAAGAACCAACATGAGAAAAATAATATCACAGGCGAAGCCTAGGTGTATGAGGGAAGCTATTGCCATGATACTACACAAACAAGATCAGCTGTTTGAGGAAAATAGGGAACTCAAAGCGAAATGTTGTGAATTAGAGGAAACAGTGAAGGTCAACAATGAAATGAGGTCCACACTAGAAGGAATAAAAAAGAACTAAGCTCTAAAGGAGAAGTGTAAAAACTATGAAGCAGCATTGGAAGGCCTTAAGAAGAAGGTTGAGGCAGGGGAGGGAGGAATGAGTGAAAAAAAATTGGATGAGTGGAAAAAGGCTTGGAAAAAAGATCGAGAAGATAAAAAAGTTAACTTTGCAGAAGTGGTTAAACAATAAATATGAGAAAAATGAGACACAGTGATACAGATGATTAAGGAAAAGGAAGAACTATCTACACAGTACATAAAAAGAAATGTGTAGTTGTATATGGACTATAAGAGAAGAAAACCCTGCAAATTTTGTGAGAAAAGGAGGAAAAAGAAATGGTAAAAAAGATTATTTCAAAGGTTCAGATGAAGAACAGGGACTAATGAAATAAACTAAAGAAATATATAGACTTGGGAAATACAGTGAGGAATCCATATGGCCATTAAAAGTTAAACTGAGGTCCCAAGTAGAGGTCGAAGAAATACTGGCAAGGACAGAAAAACTGGCTGCAGATACAGAATACAACATCTGGATAAAGAGATATATAAACCAGGAAGAAAGGGAAAATGATAAAAAACTGAGAAATGAAAATAAGGAAAAAAAAATGAGAGGACAGAGAACAAGAAGAAATTTTACTGGAGAGTGCTAAACATAAGACTGAGGAAATGGTATGTCATAAATGGGTATACACCAGGAATGTTGGAAGTGAGAGATTACATGTTAGGAAAGGGCTGAAGGTGGTATGTATAACAGAAACAAAGTTAAATGAAGACATTCAAGTAAATTCTAAAGAACAAAGATATAATGTTTGGTGGAGTGACAGAAGAGGAAAAGCAGGAGGAAGAGTACTGATAATGGTTCGAGAGGATACATACAGGCAACCCCGCTTAACGAACGTTTACACAACGAAATTTCACTACAACGAACATTTCCTTTTACTACCATCTGCTCGTATAACGAACACCAAACTCGCTTTAACAAAATTTTATCCAGGTAATTTTTTCCAAATTTGAAAGCCCTGCTGTATCATGCAAGCCAACAGGTTTTTTAATACACCAGCGCCTCTCGTGGACAAAACGCATACCACTCACTCCCCTACCCTTTCCCGCTCTTAGTTCAAAGCAATAACAGAGTCCAGCAGCAGCTTGTTATCTCACGCTCAACATGCCACCAAAACGCCCTGCAACCAGCCCTACAATGTCGTTTAGCATTGCTAAGAAGAACAGGAAGTCTCTTACTCTCAAAGTGAAGCTGGATATTATTCACAGACACGAGAAAACTAGTAGCATTGCTCGCCACCATGGCTTGACTCCATCTACTGTCTCTCCTATTTTCAAGTCAGCAGACTCTATTAAGAAGGCTGGTGAGACCGTATCTTCCTTACAAGCTAAAAGAACCACCCGAACTCATGACTCTGCAATGGATAAAATGTGGAAATGTACATAAGTTTTGGATGCGGTACAATGATGCATCCTTTGTTTACATTCCACATGTTGCCAGCTAGCGTCTTTCCTGCTCTACTCCCTCCCTGCACATGGAAGAAATACAATATGGACTGGCAGAGGTTAAAGTATAAAAAATTAGGACCACTAAGAGGAAAAGGAGATCATAGTTACATATGTGCCACCAAAGACTAATACATGGAAACTTGAGATACACAAGAAAATGCAAAATGAAGTGTTGAACTGCTTGGACAATATGCTAAGAATAGACAGAAAAGTACTACTTGTGGGCGATCTAAATTGCAACCATGTTCATTGGGAGGAAATTAAATTAAATAATTATGCTGGATGATGGAGAGAAGAAGTGTTATAACTGGCAATGGTAAACACAATGAACCAATGGGTGAAGGAATATACAAGGTATAGAGGGGAAGAAGAACTATCAATGTTGGATTTGATATTCATGAAAAAAAAACAGAGCCTTGTCCAACCATCAAACAACATAGCCTAATAGGAAAAAAGTGATCATGTAGTCCTAGAAGTTGAATTGGAGGACCAGGAAATTTTGAGAGGGGATGATGGACACAAACAAGGAAGATTCAATCACACAAAGATGAATTTTGAAGGATTAAGTAAGTATTTGGTAGTATAAATTGGAAAGACAGTTCAAGAGAAGTATGAAATCTTTCTAGACAAGTATAATGAGGAGTTAAGGAGGTACGCTTCAATATACAAAGTTAAAGACAGCAAAGACATGTGGTATAACACTACATGCACGAAAGCTAAGAAGAGAAAGGATGCTGTTTGGAAGAAATTAAGGAAGCAGAAAAATAAAGAAAATAGTAAACAATATAATGAGGCATGAAACAAACATATTAGAATAAAGAGGAGGAGGAGAGAAAGTTTGAAAGGAATGTAGTAAAAAGATGTGGAGAGGAACCCAAGCTATTCTACAAGTATATAAATGGAAAAATAACAAACTGAGACACCATCACTAAGTTAATTAACGGAAACAGGGTATAAGAAACAATAGAAGAAATTAGTGAACTAATAAATGAGAGCTTTAGGTAAGTATCTAATGTAGAAAGAGATTTCATAGAGCCAAATGATGAAGTGACACAGAATGGGTTACAAAATGTTATGGTGCATAAACAGGAAATTTGCAAATTTTTAGAAAAGAGGAGCAATGAGGCCAGATGGAGAGTCAGGATGGACACTGAGAGAATGTAGAGAACAATTGGTAGACCCAATTTAGGATGTGATCAACAGCTCATCAATGAAAGGGAAAGTACCAAAGGAATGGAAAAGAGCAAATACAGTCCCAATATGTAAAGGTGGCAAAAGAACTGAGTCCTCAAATTATAGACCTGTGTCACTGACTAGTGTTGTTGAAAAGCTCTATGAAATTGTGATTAAAGAAAAATGGTTGGATTATCTGGGGGCAAATGAAATCATAAATAACTCCCAATTTGGATTTAGAAAAGGAAGATCATGTGTAACAAAACTACTAAGTTTCTATACACAGGTAACAAATGAGGTACAAGGGAGAAATGGAAGGGGGACACAGTGTATTTAGATATTAAAAAGGCTTTTGACAGAGTATCACATTGAAGAATCCTATGCAAAATAGAACATATAGGAGTACAGGAAGTATCTGCATAATTTTTTTTTGCTGATGATGCAAAACTCTTAAGAGTAATAAGGAACAATGAGGATTGTATGGAATCACTGAGATATCAATAAGATCTGGGAATGGAACCAGAAGTGGAAATTAGAATTTAAGGGCAAAAAATGTCATGTGATAGAAATGTGAGTACAAAATGGAAGAAGAGAAAATAATGAAAAAGAAGGAAGAGAAGGACCTGGGAGTGATTATATAAGATACCCTGACCCAAGAAAGGCATATAAATGGGTTATTTGCTTCAACATATGACACTAACAAACATCAGGTCACAAACATCATGTCACGAAAGCATGATGAAAAAGATCAAAACCATGATGGTAAGGCCTAGACTTAAATGTGCAGCAGTGGTGTGGTCACTGCATATGCAAAAGTATATCAGGAAACTAAAAAGAATCCAAAGGATAGCCATAAAGATGGTGCCAGAAATAAAGGACCTTCCGAAGGATAGATGGGAGAGAGGAGATCTAATAACGATGTACAAGACAGTGAACAGTATGGAAAAGATAGATATACAAGACCTGGTATCAGTAATTGAAAATGAAGATAGATGGACAAGAAGGCATTCTAAGATCAGGAAAAGTCAATGTTTGAGAAATATCAAAAAGTTTAGTTTTCCACACAGGACGGTGGACATCTGGAACAGTTTGAAAGATGAGATTGTAATAGCAAAGTTTGCACAAATTTAAGGAAAATTTGGATAAAATTAGATATGGAGACAGGTCACTATAAGCCCTGCTCGAACCCTGTAATATATAACTAGGTAAATACACACACACACACACACACACACACACACACACACACACACACACACACACACACACTCCAGGAACTTAAAGATGATAAAGCGATGGGACCAGATGAAGTTTCAGGCAAATTATTGAAGGAATGTAGAGAAGAATTGATAGATCCATTATATGATATTATAAGGTGCTCATTAGAAACAGGGGAAGTACCGGTAGAGTGGAAAAGAGCTGAAGTAGTGCCCATTTATAAGGAAGGCAGTACGGAAGAGCCTCTTAACTATAGACCTGTGTCTTTAACAAGTGTGGTCGATAAGATTTGTGAGAGGGTGATAAAGAAATATTGGATACGGTTCCTGGAGGATCATAAGTTATTATCGGATCATCAATTTGGCTTTAGGAAAGGGAGGTCATGTGTAACAAATCTACTGAGCTTTTATTCAAGAGTGGTTGACAAAATACAAGAGAGAGACGGATGGATGGACTGTGTATATTTGGATTTAAAAAAAGCTTTTGACAAGGTACCACACATGAGACTGCTATGGAAATTAGAGATTTATGGAGGACTGAAGGGAAAAGTGTTAAAGTGGATGGAAAACTACTTGAGATGGAGGGAGATGAGAACGGTAATAAGGGATGCAAAGTCGGACTGGTTGGTGGTGGAGAGTGGAGTCCCACAAGGTTCAGTGCTGGCACCAATACTTTTCCTTGTCTATATTAATGATATGCCAGAGGAGTAAACAGTTATATTAATTTGTTTATGGATGATGCGAAGTTGTGTAGGTGTGTGAAGAGTGAAGAAGATTGTGAAATTTTACAGGCAGATCTGGATAGGATTTGGGAGTGGAGCAAGAGGTGGGAGATGGAATTTAATCTGAGCAAAAGTCATGTGATGGAGATGGGGAAGAGTGGAAGACAGCCAAGAGGGTCATATAAGATGGGTGAAGGAGTAGTGTTGAAAAAGGTGGAAAAGGAAAAGGATTTGGGAGTGATAATACAAGACCATGGGCAGTTTGAGGCTCATATTGACAAGATGTTTGGAGAAACATATAATTTGATTAGAAATATTGGATTAGCCTTTCATTATATGGATAAAGATATGATGAAGAAATTAATTAGTACGGTAATTAGACCAAGATTGGAATATGCTGGGGTGGTTTGGTCCCCTTATAAAAAGAAGCATATAAGGAAGTTGGAGAGATTGCAGAGAATGGCAACAAAAATGGTTCCGGAATTGGCAGAAATGACCTATGAGGAGAGATTAAAAGAAATTAATTTGCTTACCTTGGAACAAAGAAGAGAAAGAGGAGATTTAATACAGGTTTATAAACTGTTGAACGGTCTGGATGAAGTGGATAATGAGCAAATGATGTTGAGAGAGGAAAATTTAAATAGAACTACGAGATCGCATAGTAAAAAGATAGCCAAGGGAATATGCTTGAAGGATGTGAAGAAATATAGTTTCCCACAAAGATGTGTGGAGGTGTGGAATAGTTTGAGTGAGGAGGTGGTGTCAGCGAGGAGTGTGCATAGTTTTAAAGGAAGGTTGGATGTGTGTAGATATGGAGACGGGGCCACATGAGTATGATACCCAGGCCCTGTAAAATTACAACTAGGTGAATACAACTAGGTGAACACACACACACACACACACACACACACACACACACACACACACACACACACACATTCTCAAATACTATTCATACTACCAGAGGTGGGCAAGTATGTTCCTTTAGTGTGCTCCTGCATTCGTGCATATATGTATACACATTGCCTTTTCAGGAACGCAAGAATGTAAGAACGCAAAGTTTTTTCAAAGGAACGCAAGTAAGAGGAACGCACCACCCAAAATTTTAAAGCATTCCTGAGTTCCGAAACATTTTTTTTTTCCAAAAGTTTTCAAATGTTATTGTTGGAAACAAAGACAACATTCACTAAGCGGCAACATTCTGTTGCTTATATTCAGGCAGGAAGCTCTTCCACTGGTTAGCAGCAAAGACAACTAAACCTTTAGTTGTTTATGTTTAGGCGGAAGATCTCCCAGTGGTCAGCTGCTAAGACTAACTAACAAACATTTTATGTGCCATTACAGCAGTATGTACAGATCACTCATTATGTGAACCTGTCTATACTTGTCTAACCAATGAACGTTGTAATTTTTTTCATTTCTTTATTACCTTGTATTTTGTTTTATTTGGGACTCAAGGAATAGTTCTTTTGATGTACACAGTAGTGTTTTTTGAGGAACATACTGTTTTTTTTTTTTTTTCTCTCTCTCTCTCCCCCGAAGAACACACTACTTTTTATGAGGGACACTTTAATAATTTGGGAGCGCTAATGCAGGAATGCAAGAACGCAGGAACGCACTGAGCAAAAACATTTGAGGAACACTCTAACCATAGCCGGAGGAACACAGGAATGCTAACGCACTACCCAAAATCAAGAAATGCGTTCAGCTCTGCATAGCATACTACAAGTTTTTTGGATCAACTTGACTTTTCACTGAGTTTATTTCAAATATATCTATCATTATCATCATCATCATCATCATTATTATTATTATTATTATTATTGTCATCATTATCCATTTATTCTTTACTTATTTATTCAATCATTTATTCATTTATTAATTTTGTTGTTTTTCAGTCTAGTTTCCTTAGTATACCAGGGATAAGACAATGCCTCCATATAAAGAACTTTGGATTTGGCATTTGGAAACATTATCTTAGGTGGATACCTTTCTAACCTCAGATCATGGCCAGGACTCAAACTTGTGCACATGATCATTCCTTAGTCCCCAAGGCCTACACAGTAACATTACCATAGTGAGGGCAGATATCTCTATTAATTACATATTAATATTGATAGATGTAAAAGGTTATCTAAGATGGATATGAAAGGCCAAAATGTTTATCTTACCTTAGAATAAGTTCAATGAGTGTAAGATCAAAGTCTTAAGAGTGAGCACTAGTTAGATTGACCTCACCTGCTGCCGTGCTGTTTCATGTGGCGGCGCAGAGCAAACTTGGTGTTGAACTTTTTGTCACATGTGACACAGGTGAAGGCTCTTGGTCGGCGGTGGATGGTCTGCACGTGGTTCCTCTGCACTGAGCGAGTCTTAAAGGAAGCACCGCACACTTCACACAGGAAGGACCGCTCCTCAGAATGTGTTGCCTGTAGTGTCACCATTATACTAATTAGCATCATATAAACCTAATGATAGGCTTGTATGGGATACTTGATAAGATGATGTGGACTCTCATCCTACAGAATATATCACATCTATGACTCCACAGTTGCTTTTTATTCAGTCCCATGATAATCCATTACTCTTCTTCCTTGCTCTTTTAATTCTAACACATCTCTCACACTATTCATCCATTCCACTTATGGGTTTCCTCATTAGTTCTATATATCCAACCCAGTTTTCTGCGTTGCCAAACACTCTTCATTTACATTCTCTACACACCCAAGCCAATGTAACACTCCCTGCTCTGTTTAGTTTCTCAACACTGATAAAATGATGTTTCTCATCAGCAATATCAATTGTCCACATATGCATGTTTTATTATCATCACCCCAGAGCCTGGGTCTTTTGGACCTTGGAACCAGGAGTCAGTACAGGCAACCCCCACTTAATGAAGGAGTTACGTTCCTAAAAAAAAAAAAAACTTCATTAAGAGAATTTTCGTTAAGCGAACCAATTATAACAAGTTTAACCCCTGACTTGAGCTTCCATTGAGAGTAAACAAAGTGGGAGTGCATCATAGTACAGTGAAAGGTTTAATGAAAGTAAAAATTATGAAGTTAAACATTTAAGCAGTTTAATTTAAGACTAAGTCATTATAATGTACACTAATATATGTATGTAAGTAACTTTATAATGTTGATGATCTTAAATTTATGAAGGGAGGGAGAGTGGAGTGGGAAATATGCTAGTTGGCAACCTGTGGAATGTAAACAAAGGGCGCATCATTGTACCGCATACAAAACTTATGTACCACATTTCCACAAGGCTTTCCATTTTATACATTGCAGTCACAAGTTCAGGTGGTTCTTTTAGCTTGCAAGGAAGATATGATCTCACCAGCCTTCTTAATAGTCTGCTGACTTCAAAATAGTAGACAGTAGATGGAGTCAAGCCATGGTGGGAAGCAATGCTATTAGTTTTTTCACCTCTCTCAAGTCTGTGAATAATATCCAGCTTCACTTCGAGAGTAAGAGACTTCCTGGTCTTCTTAGCAACACTACGCAACATTGCAGGGCGTTTTGGTGGCCTGTAGAGCGAGGGAAGACGAGCTGCTGCTGACGCTGTTATTGTTTTGAACTAGGGAGAGTGAGTGGTGCGCCTTTTATCCACGAGAGGCGCTGGTGTATTCAAAAGCCTGTCAGCTTGCATGATACGGTGGGGCTTTCAAACTCGGAAAAAATTACCTTGATAAAATTTTGTTAAAGTGAGTTTGGTGTTCATTAAACGAGCAGATGGTAGTAAAAGGAAACTTTCATTGTAGCGAAATTTTGTTGTGTGAACCTTCGTTAAGTGGGGGTTGCCTGTACTGTATTCTCTAAGAGTTCCAGAACTGTTACACCCTGATAAACACCAAGCAGTGTGCTGGCAGTCTGAGACTTTGGTATTCATCAGCTGCACTCTACCGATTCCCTGCAGAACCGGTTCCAGAACCAGTTCTGTGTGCTGGTGAATACCTGTTTTAGAACTGCCAATGTGCATGGTAACTGTCAAGCAGCACACTGCCAGTTCCAAGACTCCGGTATTCAACAGCCGTGCTCTATTGACACACCATGGAACTGGTTCCAACGGTTCTGCCGGCCCAAAGGAGTTCCTTGAATACTTGAGTTATTGGTTTCTGTCCCCCACTTCTGGGTTGGTCAAAGGTAGAGGAGTGTTGATAGATGAGCTGGACACAACTTTAATTTTTTTCATGTGCAACTTTGACTTTGTGACTTTGCTGTCAGATCTGGTGTGACTTGTGATTATTTTTTCCCAGTGCGACTCTAGTTAAATTTACAAAGTAAATTTCAGCGTGATAACAGAAATATGCTTTTAAAGGCAGAGAAAAAGATCTATTATAATTTTTTTTTTCTTTTTGTTTGTTAAAATATGGCCTAAACTAATATCTGCAGGTCATCTTTCTCCTCATTCTTATCCTCCTGGCTCATCTTCTTCTCCAGCAACGGCAATTTCTTTCAAAAGAGTCGTCTTTGTTCCTGTTCCATGTCCTGACAAAATCAAGAAAATTGGCGGTGTAACTCTACTTAGTCCAACTTTTTCAAAACATTTACATTTCTCGACTATGCAAATTCGAAATTCATGGTATGGCAAAGTCACAAAGTCGCAACTCAGCACTGCAACACCCACCTCCGGTTGGCAGTAGTGTCTACTTCCATTCCTTGCCACTAGGGTACTTCTAGCACCTGGTTTGAATTTGTACAAGGACCAAATTTTGGCTATAAATAAATTTTTTAATCCACCTTAAAATTCAGACTATTAGAAAATTCAAATTATAGATGTTCAAATTAATGGACTTTTACTGTAATAACAACAACAACAATAATAATAATAATAATAATAATAATGATGATGATAATAATAATAATAATAATAATAATAATAATAATAATAATAATAATAATAACAACAATAATAATAATAATAATAATAATAATAATAATAATAATAATAATAATAATAATAATAATAATAAAACACATGAATAAATACAGTATATATAAATCAGGAAAATCATCTGTAAATGTGACAATACAAGACTAACTCTTTTATAATCAAGTCAATTCAAGCTACTAGTTCTCCTGATACTCACCATGTGTTCCTTGAGATAAGCCGCTGACCTGCAAACCTTCTGGCAGATGTGACACACAAAACCATATGGCCCTACCTGTGCCAGATTCTGATAGTGAGACACGTGGTGCTGCCTGGTGATAAAGACAAAAAAGACATTACTAATAACTACAGAATACAAGAAAGTAAGGGAAGCTGCAAAAAGCTGTCAGGTCTACACATGGCAATCCCTACATGAAACATGATCAACTGTGTTCATGTATGTCTAATCTTCTTTTAAAATTCCCTAATGACTTGGTGCTAACAATTTGATTACCGAGTTTATTACATTCATCTACCACTCTATTTGACAACAAATTCCTTCCTATCTCCTTTTTCTTTAACCTAACTTTATCAAATTTGACTCCAGTTTTTTGTTCTATTCTATTTATTACCCAAGATATACTGTAGCATTCTCCTAACCCCACACGTCAAAACTTATCTTGCCTTTGCTTAAAGCTAAGTAGAACTTATCAATTTTTAAGATTCACTAATATCACAGTTGCTTGTCAAATCAATACCAAGTCTAGGTATGTTACACACCATCCAATAAAACTTCAAGAGATCTCTTAACCCTAAACTAATGAGAATAACTCCCATAGTCTACAATCCAATTATGCCTACTTAATATCCAGACCTGTGACACTTAATCATGAGTGTTGTTGGCATAGGGCAGGTAGCACCATCCTTAGCCTACAGAGGAAGGAATGCCAGTTTTTTTTTTCTGTTACTTTAACATTCCCAGTCTTAGCTGACCTTTGTACCTTAGTATCCATTCTAAGCCTGGGTGAACTTAGAGTGATCAGTCACTTAATCATGAGTGTTGGCATAGGGCAGGTAGCACCATCCTTAGCCTACAGAGGAAGGAATGCCAGTTTTTTTTTTGTTACTTTAACATTCCCAGTCTTAGCTGACCTTTGTACCTTAGTATCCATTCTAAGCCTGGGTGAACTTAGAGTGATCAGTCATCCCAATAAAGATTTTCTCTACACAGTGTCATAAAGCAACAATTCTTCCACTTCATAGAGCAACAACTCTTCCACTTTGGTTTAACTTACTTGAGAGCATCCTGCCTCTTGAATGCCTTGCCGCATATGTCACACAGGAAAGGCCGATAGTTCTGGTGCACATTCTTTATGTGCCGCAAAAAATGTTCTCGTCGCACGGTCTTGTAGTGACACTGTGAACGTGAGGTTAACAAATTATCAACATTTCCTCATGGAGTATTACACAAGTAATACTGCAGAACCTATCATTTCCTGAGAGAGAGAGAGAGAGAGAGAGAGAGAGAGAGAGAGAGAGAGAGAGAGAGAGAGAGAGAGAGAGAGAGAGAGAGAGAGAGAGAGAGAGAGAGAGGAGTGGGGGGGGAAGCAGTTTGTAACTCAGTAACCAAGAAGAAATGAAATACATAAGGAAAAAGGTAACAAGAATGAAGAAATGAAGAAGGAAGTAAGAAAAAGAAGAATAAATGAAGGAAGAAAATGAGACTCATGAAAGCAGCTACCAAGATTATAAGACAATATCACTATAGTAAAACTAAATTGTACTGACCCGTAGGGTGTTGTTTACCATTCTGCCAGATTTCCAACCAAAACATTCAGTCTATACTACTCATGGTTCTTTAATCACAGTATTATCAACAAACGGCATTCTAAGAATATTCTGACTATTTAATTAAATAGCAGGTGATGCAAATAAGTGTTATATACCAAGTCAAACAAAGGTATTTCATGGACATGTATGACGATGTGGCATGTTAGGACAGGCGACATTGCCAGTCGACCCAAGGCGGATTTCCCCTGGGGGTAGGGGGAGAAGTCAGGTCACCACGCAGGCAGGTGCATATTGACTCACTTCTCATTTGGTCGCCACGATGGAAGGATACACTGACACTTCCTCGCCTGTGTGTTGTACAGCCAAACCAAGAAGTTTGTCTACAGAATTAATAGATTTTTAAAAACTTGCAAGGGCCACTTTTACCAATAAATCAAGCGAGGAAGAGGACAGCAGGTGCAGCTGGTATATCTGAAGGCACAGTGAAGAGGATTTGTCCCAGTGCAAACAAGATATACACCACAGCATCACAACCTTATCAGCATTTCTTTTCCCCACTCATAATATTACACTGGGTATCTCGAGAGGACGTAATAGTAAATATTTGGTAAATTATCAGCCTCATTTTCACTTTTATAACCAGTACCTTTACTATATTTAATTTATCTATGGCATCTTCATGTCTTGTCCATCACTTATATATTTTTTAGCGAAGTCATGCATTAAAATGAATAAAGAACAATTATTCCGTTTTCCTTGAAGTAATGAGAGATATGGCAGCGTTGCACGGATTATAGGCCTAGCCCTACGGGTCGGTACAATTTAGTTTTACTATAACCTAATAGATAAAGAGAACCCCATGACCACTGAGGGGAACAACAAGAGGCTAACAGAGCCAGAGAGTAGCAGCAGATTACAAGAAGAAATACCTAGGTGGATATCACTAAAGTAGATACAAGGTAAGCAGAGATTGCCGGAAGCAAATGATATGGATGAGGCGGATAGTGACAAGCCATAGGGAACACAGCTTTGTTCCTGATTAGAAGATGCAAATACTAAAGTTGCATGAGAAAGAACATTATTAAAAGTTAAAGGAAAATGAAAGGCATGATCAAAGTATGCAAGATAAATATAGTTACTGGAAAATTAACCTTATTGAAATTTATACGAAACATTAATCTTATGATTAGGTATTGGAAAATAAATTTCATAGCACTGGAAGCTTTGTTGGGGCAAAAAGTCACTCATCGTGTGTATATTATGGGGTAAAAGAGACAGAAATGAGAGAGGGCAAGGATAAGGTGAGAGACAGACAGACCAGAGAGGGTCAAGATGGGCAAACCACCTATCACAGTACCAGTGTAGAGCCAGACACTTGTAATGTAGTTGGAGTAAAATGTTGGTGTTATATTTTGACAGGGCTATATGTAGAAGTGGGATTTTTTTTATTTTGAAAGTTGATTGCAGGTTATATAGTATAGGTTATGTTACTCATTGAAATATAGTTGCAGGGTCTATATAGGTTGTATTTTACCAGTGAGTGGAAATTGTGTGTTGTGATTTGAATAATGTGAATAATGTGAAATAAACTGAGATATTTGAAGAAATTTAAGTAAAGAGATAGTTGTTTTATCACCGAGTGTTAATTGTGTCGTGTAATTTAAGTCCAATGTGACATAATCTAAGATATTGCTGGTGCAACTTGAGTGATGAGAGAGTGATCAAATTTTCTTGGTTTTTCATTGTTGTTGGAGGATCGTATGACGTAAATATATGTAAATAATATACTTAAGTAAAATTTATAAAAAAAATCAAATATGTTCCCTTCAACCCATGAAGGCAGTTTTGAAGATTAGGAATGCAACAAGACTGCAACTTGCAAGTACGAGAATAGGATGTATATAAAACACTTTCACATTGCTGTGCTCACTGGTCTGTTTATACTAATAACAATCTATTTCAGAAGTAATGTAGTTACTGATGATGTGCACCTAACTCTCTTACTGTTAAATGGCATATCTTTCCTTAACCCCTCTTTACCAATGGTATACCAGAGCACTTTAAATAAAGTTTTGGCTGCTGAACCAACGAGGTACCTGCATATGTCACTGCATTGATTTTTATGACGAAGTGACAAATTTACACATTTAGACACTTTGATAAGTTGGCAACTTTTGTTTATAAGAGTTTGGGGTACTTTACCATAGTACTTCATATAAAACATAATTTACAGAACCAATGAAGTACCTGCATATGTCATCACTTATTGACAATGCACAGGACTCAATTTCTTTTATATTTTTACGATAACTAGGACTTATTGACAATGAACTAATTGGCATCTTATGTTTCAAGGATAATGGCAGCACAGGCCTTGGGCTGTGATGATGTAAAGTGCAGGGTAGTGTGTGATTGACACAGGTTACGTCATGGCATCTTTCCTCCTTCAGATAGTGATTCTGAGTGTGATATGACCCTTGAAAGTGAAGTACAAGGGTTAGATGATAATGATACTCAATAAGGAGGGTTTACAAGTGACTAAATAAGGGTTTAAGGATGAATGTAAATTACCCTTAGGAAATAAGAAGTGCACAAAAACTTGGTGCAAGAGAGGGGGATTGTGGAGTGAGTAATGAAAGATTTAATCAGCAACCACTTTAAGACATATTTTCTTTTTCTATAGCTGCCTCCAAACATTGTACAGGTTAGATTTTGCCAATTCTATATTTTTCATCTCCTTTCTTAAACATGCTATAAACATACCATACATTGTTTTTTAGTCCTGTAAATTGTTGAATACCACAATGACAGGATAAAATTCTCAAAAAAGTGCCACATATACAGACATACATTCTTCTCTACATAAGCAAGCTATGGTAAATGTGGCAACAAACCATGCTGTATCACTAACCTGTGGACAAGAATGCATGACCACCACCTTGGAGGACGTGTGGGTACGCTGATGCTTTTGAAATGCATAGTGCCAGCTGGTCTTGTACTCACACTCCTCACATTCAAACATGTTGTCAGACTGCAAAAAGTAGGGAGAGATATAAAAAATAACTGTTCTTTCATTTGTCTTCAATGTTTACAAAGTTACTTTCCCAATAGAGGGGATCACATATTTGACAAACTCCTACTTACTAATTTCATCTTCCTCCCTTGAACTCCTATGTTCTAAAACTCCCTGCTAAATTAACAAACCTTCTGGTAACTAAGTAAATCACAAACTCTTTATTTGACCTGAGTCCAATATTGCAAGATGTCTCTTCATTTGTAATCTTCCAGAATTATGTGGTGATAACCAGAAGAGCTGTAGAGCTTCTAATGTAGACAAAATGAAGCAGAAGCAATGAGATGCTTTAAAGGTCAGTAGCAGATGCACTCACACTGCCAGCTTTGTAATTACTGGGAGTGTGAGTGCCTATCATGAGTAGTAAGTTGGGTGGTTGCCTTGGGCACAATGATTCGCTCTCACCAACAAGGTATGATATGCAAATTGAATTTGATGTATGTCTTCATTTATGTGCATTTCCTTATATTTTGTTAGTATGAATATGTATACACATTAAAAAAAGAGAGTCAAGTAAAACAGGATGAACAAAGAATGTTTGGTAAAGAAAATACCTTAACTAGATATCAAGAGGTGCAAGATGAAAAACAGATGGATGTACAGTTTAAAAGGAGTGTTGGATCTAAGGACTTTTATGGAGCATGGAAGAGTGGTTACACAAAATAAGGCCAAACAGAGAGGAGTTATGAATGTGTGAATGTGATCTAGCCTCCACTAACTGATCACCTCCATGGCCAGACTGATCTATTACACACTCACAGGGCTGGGTTGCTTTGGGGTGTGGTGCTTGACCCTGACGTGCTTAGTCAGGAGCTTCTGGTCATCGCACGTGTAAGCACACAAGTGGCAGTGGAGCACTTGCAGAGCATGGGACATTTTGTGGCGCCGAAGGTGGCTGGCTCGTATGGACACAAAATTGCACTCGCTGCACCGGTACAGTGCCAGACCCTGCCCACATACACACAGACATGTGGAGATCATAAACATTTTAAACAAATATAACCACACTTTAAGCTTTGCCATTTTAAACAAATATATCCACACTTTAAGCTTTGCCAATCAATACAATTCAAACTTATTTGGTGAGTGCCATAACTGTAAAGCAAAACTACATCATAAACATAAGGCAATAAAACTATTTTGTAACCATTGCAAAGAGACATAATGCTATGACTTACATACACACGCAAACACACACACACAAACACGCACAAAATATATGTGTCAAGTAATAATCACAAAACACACCTTTTCATGGAGCTGCATATGTTTGATGAAGTGATTTTCTCTAGTACTCTTGTAAGAACAAATCTTGCATGAGAACTTGAATTTGACCTGATTTGAGTTCTGTGGGTCTTGGAGTTCTTCTGTTTCTTTGAAGGTTTCTTGCTGGTCAAACACTTCATCCTTCATGGTCATGTCCACCTCATCTACTTGCTGCCTTGATTTGTTTACATTACAGCAGTCATTATTAATATTTTCTAAACAACTATCAGCCTTATTAAGTTCTGTATGAACAGTCCTCTCTGGAGGTTTGGTCCCATCCCCTTCCCTCACTGCTGACACAGCAAGACTGCTCCCATCTTGACTCATCCCTAGAGCCTTCAAGTCACTACTATCTTCATTTTTCACCCTTTCACTCTCTGCAGAACTTTGATTGCTTATACTTATGGTCTGAACAGCACATGGTTCAGTCTTGACACCTGACATGCTCAGACTATTATGAGGATCTTCCTCTTGAGAATTTTGATGAATGCATTCTGAGAATATACCATTTTTATTCTTGGGTTTTATTCCACACTCAACATTCTTAAGATTTTGGTTCTGTGCATGCTTCTTGGTCACCCTTTCAGGAAAGTCTTTCATCAGGCGCCTCTTGTCAGTGTTCCTTGCACTGGAGTGGCCCACTAACTGCTTCTTGGATCTCCTGCGCAGTGGACTTGGCTCTGGTGAGAGTGGACGGGAGAGGACGGAATGGTAGCGCCTGGCAGAGCGATCTAGGCCCAGGGTGGAGGCATGACGAGTAGTGACAGGTGAGGGAATCAACTCACACATGACACCAACATCACGAGTAGTAGGTGATGTCCCATTCTCTGATAGACCTCTTAGTTTTCTTATTTCCTCCAGAATGATGTCCTGCACAATCCAATGGTTCCATCAATACCAAACAGTACTTTCACAGAATTATCACGGTAGTTTCTGCTCATAATACACAAGTCAAGTTTAGGTAAAAAATATACATAAATCAATAAATGAATGAGTAAAAATAACTGAATAAATATATGCATATACTAAGAATACTTTTATATCTGATTTCTAGTCCTTCAAATAAATATCTTTGGTTTATCTACCTACCTTTATACCAGGCTGACATTTCCATCAAAGGGCAAAACAAGATAAGGCATCTCAATGCTTGCATTCACAAGCATTTCACAGCTCATCCTCTACACTTCTATTCTTTGCTCTTAAGGCCGGTTGCACACGACACATTTTTTTGTGGTCAGTGGCCATCACAAAGAAATGTTCAAAGTTGAACACATACATTTCTATGGATGCATACACACAGGCCACTTTTTTGTGGCTACCAAAAATTAGTGGTGAGTAATGACGGGCGGGTCCATTTTTCTGACCATACAACAGTGGGTGGCCACAATGGCCAGTGATAGAAACTATTATTTCCAATAGCAACATGCACACAAACCACTTTTAGTTGCCACCACTTTGTCACCCAGGACAAAGAGTTAACTATTCCTTATGGAAGTGAAGAGGATGGAAGACATATTTAAGTTGCTTGACTGTGAAACATTGATTGCACAGGTTGAGAAAAGACCACAACTTTATGATTTCCAGCTGAAGGGATACAGTGATAAGAATACTAAAGAAAAATTATGGACAGAGGATATGAGGTTGTGGTCACCAACTGGAGTAATCTTTGACCTGAAGAAAGAAATGAGAACGGTAACATGATATACTTTATAAAAAGAAAAACATTGTTCTTCAGTAAATTTTATGTTACACCTGACTGCTTGTCTGTGCGTTTGTCAGTCTGTCTGTCTCATTGTATGTTAGTACATATGCATGTATATATGTATGTGTGTTTGTATCTATGCGTGTATATGTTAACGTGTGTGTTTGTATATAATATGAAAGTGTGTGTATGTGTGTATTTACCTAGTTGTTGTAGTTTTACAGGGCCTGGGCTTTATGCTCGTGTGGCCCCGTATCCATATCTACACTTATCCAACTTTTCTTTAAAATTATGCAGTCTTTGCTGACACCACTTCCTCACTCAAAAAGTTCCATGTCTCAACACATCTTTGCGGGAAACTATATTTTTTAACATCTCTCAGACATCTTCCCTTCCTCAGTTTTTTACAATGTGATCTTGTGCTTTGAATGTCATATTCTTCTCTCAGGATCAATTTCTCATTATCCACTTGATCCATTCCGTTAATCAATTTATAAACTTGTAACAGATCCCCTCTCTCCCTTCTCTGTTCCAAGGTTGGTAGATCCATAGCCTTTAGTCTCTCCTTATATGTCATTCCTTCAAATTCTGGAACCATTCTTGTAGCCATATTTTGTAGTCTCTCCAACTTCCTTATGTGTTTCTTTTTATGAAGGGTCCACACTACTCCTGCATATTCCAATCTGGGTCTTATTATAGTACTTATCAATTTCTTCATCATTTCTTTGTCTATGTAGTGAAATGCTACTCCAATATTCCTTACCAAATTATATGTCTCTCTGAAAATTCTATCAATATGGCTTACCAGTTGATTGTTTTCTTCCATCGTTACTCCTAAGTCCTTTTCCTTTTTTATTTTCTCCAGTTCTATTCCATTTCCCATCTTATAGATTCCCACGGGTAGTCTTTCACTCTTTCCCCATTTCCATGACATGGCTTTTGTCCACATTGAATTCCATTTCCCACTTTTTACTCCATTCCCAGATCTTATTTAGGTCTTCCTGCAGTATTTCACAATCCTCTTTTTGCTTTATAACTCTGCATAGTTCCGTATCGTCCGCAAACAGATTTATGTAGCTGTTCACTACTTCTGGCATGTCGTTTATATATATGAGGAAAAGTATTGGTGCTAATACTGACCCCCTGCGGCACTCCGCTTTCTACTGCTCTCCACTTGGACTTCATATCTTTAACTACAGTCCTTATTTCTCTCCCCCTCAAATAATTTTCCATCCATCTCAATGTGCTTCCTTTTAAGACACCCTTCTCCTCTAACTTCCACAATAATCTTGCATGTGGCACTTTATCATTTATTTAATAGTTCTGCCATACTTTTTTGTTCTTCCACCATCCCATTCTCTTCTTTTAACCTTTCTATTGTTTCTTTTTGCCTATTTTTTCCATTTATGAATCTGTAGAACAATTTCAGTTGCTCCTTACATTTTTCGACAATGTCCTTTTCATAGTTTCTTTCCTCATCTTTCCTCACCTTAACATATTCATTTCTCGCTGCCTTGAAGTTTTCCTTATTTACTGGATTTCTATTTCCCCTCCACCTTTTCCATGCTCCATCTCTTTTCTCCTTTGCCCTAGCACACCTTGCATTAAACCAATCTTTCTTTCCTTCTTCTTTAGGTCTTTATTTCGGGACATATTCCCTGATTCCTGTTTTGTATATTTCCAAAAATAAGTTATACTTCTCTTGCACTGTCTCTGAGTTTTCCATCTCCTCCCAGTTAACGTATTTGAAGTAGTTCTTGAGATTTTCAATATCAGCCTTTCTGCAAATTAATCGGTCTCCTTTGTATGTATCATCTCTATCTTCCTTTCCCTCTTCTATATCCATTTCTAATATTACATGGTCACTCTTTCCCAATGGGCACTTATATCTTATATCATCGTTCATTTGTATACCCCTTGTAAAAACTAGGTCCAATCTCGCCAGCTTGCCGTTTCCTCTGAATCTTGTGTTTTCCTTTACTCTTTGGTCCATCATATTATCTATCATTAGGTTCAGGAATCTTTCTCCTCAGGCTTTTTCCCCCATACCACTTTCATAATTTTCCCAGTCCACTTCTTTACAGTTGAAATCTCCTACTAATATAACTTTTCTCCTTTCTTTAATGATTCTCATTAGACTCCTTATTGTGTCATCTATCATGTCTTTATATTCTTGACTGGTCCATGAATTTCTTTTTGGTGGCACATATGTTACAATGATTGTTAACTCTTTTTTTATTAATATGCATCTTAACATACAGTACTTCTGCTTTTCCTTCCCCACATTCCACTTGGTTTATCACCATCTCCTTCCTTAACATTATCATGACTACTTCTCCTCTTTACCCCCTCTGTCTCTCCTCCATACATTATACCTATTATCCAAGTCTATTTTGATTGCCTCATTTAGTTTTGTTTCAGCCAGGCATACAATATCTAGTTCTTCTTTCTTTATGTAATCTCTTAATTCTAATTTACTTGATAAAACTCCGTCTACGTTCATATACATCATTTTTAGTCTCTTTAGTCTCTTGTGTGTGTGTGTGTGTGTGTGTGTGTGTGTGTGTGTGTGTGTGTGTGTGTGTGTGTGTGTGTGTGTGTGTGTGTGTGTGTTATTCACCATGGTCGTCTACTGGTCACCCAGCCAGTCTTTCTCCTACGGAAAGAGCTCAGAGCTCATAGTGACTGATCATCAGGTAGGACTGAGACCAAACCACACACTGGGAAAGTGAGGCCACAACCCCTCGAGTTACATCCCGTGTGTGTGTGTGTGTGTGTGTGTGTGTGTGTGTGTGTGTGTATTTACCTAGTTGTAGTTTTACAGGGCCTGGGCTTTATGCTCGTGTGGTCCTGTCTCCATATCTACACTTATCCAATTTTTCTTTAAAACTATGTACACTCTTTGCTGATACCACTTCCTCACTCAAACTGTTCCAAGTCTCAACACATCTTTGGAAACTAAATTTTTAACATCTCTCAGACATCGTCCCTTCCTTAGTTTCTTACTATGCGATCTTGTGCTTCTAAAGTCATATTCTTCTCTCAGGATCAGTTTCTCATTATCCACTTCATCCATTCCGTTAATCAATTTATAAACTTGTATCAGATCCTCTCTCTCTTCTCTGCTCCAAGGTTGGTAGATCCATTGCCTTTAGTCTCTCCTCATATGCCATCCCTTTAAATTCTGGAACCATTCTTGTAGCCATTTTTGTAGTCTCTCTAATTTTCTTATGTGTTTCTTTTATGGGAGTCCACACAACTCCTGCATATTCCAATCTAGGTCTTATTTTAGTACTTATCAATTTCTTCATCATTTCCTTGTCCATATAGTGAAATGCTACTCCAATATTCCTTAGCAAATTATACGTCTCTCTGAAAATTCTATCAATATGGCTAACCGGTTGATTATTTTCTTCCATTGTCACTCCCAAGTCCTTTTCCTTTTTTAGTTTTTCTAGTTCTACTCCATCTCCCATCTTATAGATTCCCACTGGTCGTCTTTCACTTTTTCCCATTTCCATGACATGGCTTTTGTCCACATTGAATTCCATCTTGACATGGCTTTTGTCCACATTGAATTCCATCTCCCATTTTTTGCTCCATTTCCAGATCTTGTTGAAGTCTTCCTGTAGTATTTCACAATCCTCTTTTTGTTTAATGACTCTGCACAGTTTCGCATCGTCCGCAAACAGATTTATGTAGCTGTTCACTCCCTCTGGCATGTCATTTATATATATGAGAAAAAGTATTGGTGCCAATACTGACCCCTGTGGCACTCCGCTGTCTACTGTTCTCCACTTGGACTTCATATCTTTAACTATCGTCCTTATTTCTCTCCCCCTTAAGTAATTCTTCATCCATCTCAATGTGCTTCCTTTTAAGCCACCCTTCTCCTCTAACTTCCATAGTAATCTTTCATGTGGCACTTTATCAAAAGCCTTTTTTAGATCTAAATAAATACAGTCAACCCATCCTCTCTCTCTTGTACTTTATCAACTATTCTAGAGTAGAAACTCAATAAATTTGTCACACATGACCGACCTTTTCTAAAACCAAATTGGCTATTTGATAATATTTTGCTGTCTTCAAGAAACTCGATCCATTGCTTCTTTATTACTTTTTCACACATCTTGCATATTACACTAGTTAGTGATACCGGTCTGTAATTTAAAGGTTCCTCCTTCCTTCCGCTCTTATATATGGGAACCACCTCAGCTCTTTTCCACTCCACTGGCACTGTTCCATTTTCTATTGAGCATTTTATGCTAGTTCTTCCTTACATTCTTTCAGTATTCTGCCTGAGACTTCATCCGGTCCCATTGCCTTTTCCTCATCCAATTCCGTCATCAACTTTTTTATTTCAAGCTTGGTTACTTTAATCTCTTTCATATAGATAGTCTCTCTATTACCCTGTGGTCTTTCAAATTTGGATTCCTTAGTAAAGACCTCATGAAATTTACTATTTAACAGTTTTGCCATACTTTTGGGTCTTCCACCATTCCGTTTCTCCTTTTAACCTTTCTATTGTTTCTTTTTGTCTTATTTTTCCATTTATGAATCTGTAGAACAATTTTGGTTGTTCCTTACATTTTCGACAATGTCCTTTTCATAGTTCTTTTCTTCTTCCTTTCTCACCTTAGCATATTCATTTCTTGCTGTTTTGAAGTTTTCCTTATTTTCTGGATTTCTGTTTCTTCTCCACCTTTTCCATGCTCCATCTCGTTTCTCCTTTGCCCTAGCACATCTTGCATTAAACCAATCTTTCTTTCCTTCTTCTTTAGGTCTATATTTCGGAACATATTCCTGACCCCAGTTTTGTATATTTCCAAAAATAAGTTATATTTCTCTTGAACCGTTAATGAGTTTTCCATCTCCTCCCAGTTTACGTTTTAAAATAGTTCTTGAGATTCTCAATATCAGCCTTTCTGTAATTTAATCGGTCTCCTTTGTATGATTCATCTCTATCTTCCTTTCCTTCTTCTATATCCATCTCTAATATTACATGGTCACTCTTTCCCAATGGGCACTTGTATCTTATATCATCGTTAATTGGTATATCCCTTGTAAAAACTAGGTCTAATCTTGCCGGCTCATCATCGTTTCCTCTGAATCTTGTGTTTTCCTTTACTCTTTGGACCATCAAATTATCTATCATTAGGTTCAGGAATCTATCTCCCAGGCATCTTCCCCATACCACTTTCATAATTTTCCCAGTCTACCTCCTTACAGTTGAAATCTCCTACCAATATCACTTTTCTCCTTTCCTTAATGATTCTTGTAAGACTCCTTATTGTGTCATCTATCATGTCTCTATATTCTTGGTTAGTCCATGAGTTTGTTTTGGTGGCACATATGTTCCAATGATTGTTAACTCCTTTTGTTAATATGCATCTTAACATACAGTATTTCTGATTTTCCTTCCCAAACTCCACTTGATTTACCACTATCTCCTTCCTTAACATCATCATGACTCCTCCTCCTCCTTTACCCACTCTGTCTCTCCTCCATATATTATACCTTTTATCTATGTCTATCTCCTTCCTTTTTATTGCCTCATTTAACTTTGTTTCCACCAGGCATACAATATCTGGTTCTTCTTTCTTTATGTAATCTCTTAATTCTAATTTACTAGATAAAATCCCATCTATGTTTGTATACATCATTTTTAATCTCTTGTTCTTATCATTTTTAGTTAAACTTGCTCCATTCTTTTCTCTTCTTTCTCTTTATATACCATTTCCTTATCCTGTCTCCTATAATTCTCCAAAAAAATGCCTTCTTCTCCTCCTCTGACCTTTCATTATTTTTTTCTCTTGCTTCTGCCACCAGTTCATTGTGTCTCTTCCTTTCCTCCTCGTTTCTATTTTTCTTTATATATATATATCTTTGCAACCTTCTGTTTCTCTGAGTTTCGTTTTTCTATATAGTACTTCTGCTGCTGCTTGTGATTTTAGTAATATCTTAATTGGTCTCACTGTTCCTTCTTGATATGGTCCCATTCTATGGATTTCTTCTACTTCCTCTTCTAAGTTCTGTCTATCCTCGTCATTCAGATGTTTTAGTAGGTCTTTTACTGATTTCATTTCGTCTTTTTCCCTTCTTGGTCTATATTTAACATTTTTTTCTTTCAGTCCAAAAATAATTACACTCTTCTTTTTTTCCAATTTCTCTTACTAAATTTTCTTTTTCTTGAGGACTCCTATCATTTTGCTTGTCATATTTTCATCTCTTTCTTTTAACTGTTCTTGAAATACTTCTTGAAATGATTCCTTGTCTTTCTTATCTTGGATTCTCCATGCTTGTACTTCTTTTTAATCACGTCTTGTACTCTTTCTTCTTCTTTGTTAACTAGATCTTTTAGCTTTTCTTTTCTTTCTCGGCTTTACCAAGTCCTTCTTCCATCAATTTCTTATAGTTCGCTATTTGGACTTTTAATTCTTCATTTTCGGTTCTTAGCCTAGTTTCGTTTTCTTCCACTCTTTTTATCCTTTCTTTCAATTTCTGGAGCTCTTTATCCTGTTCTTCATTCTCTTTCATTCCCATACTCTCCTTTATCAATGTGTGTGTGTGTGTGTGTGTGTGTGTGTGTGTGTGTGTGTGTGTGTGTGTGTGTGTGTGTGTGTGTGTGTGTGTGTGTGTGTGTGTGTGCTTTATATATTATATAATATTTCTTTTGTATAGTATGATGACACCTCATAAGTGGCCACTACTGAATGGCTTGTGTGCCAGGTGCACCTACTCACCACTTTTCATGGAGAACATTTTATGTGGCAGCTACTTTTTGTTGCAGCCACTGATCACAAAAAGGTATCTAGTGGGCACCTGGCCTAAAGGAAAGAAGTGGTATAAACTGAAGGCCAGCATACTGACCCTGGAGGCAAGAAGCTCCATGAGAGACCCAGACACCACAATGTGGCCCGGACTGGTCTCAGTCACTCTCACTCCTCGAGCCATGCCCTGCTGTTGGAGACTGATGAAGATGTTCCTGCTGGAAGCCAGGCCCAGCTCTGCAGTAATATCCCTGTGCAGTGTGGCCTCAAGCCTCTCAAATGGCTGCAATGAAGGACAAATTATTATAAACTCCATTCATATGCATGATCACTTCATGAAACTTGTTCAAACAAAATACAGTGGTACCTTGAGATAAAAGTTTAATTTGTTCCGTGAAGGAGCTCGTATCTCAAATAGCTCATATTTCAAAAGATTTTCTCCCATTGAAATGCTCTGAAATGCCATTAATTTGTTCCAGCTTGCCCAAAAAGAGCACCCCTAATTTTTTTTTTTTTTTTTATATGTTTTCAGGTAAGAAAAGATACTTATAAATAATATCTATTGCACAAAAACTTAATAAAACATAACAAAAGATAATATAAATAGATAAACTACTCTTGTAAAGTATATTTATCTAAGAGGATGTATTCCACAGGATGTTACCCTACCACATTCCCAACCCTCCCTTGGGATTGTCGATCAGCTAGTGTACAAATATAGCCACCCACAGAAGACTGGATGCTCTAATAATCACAGAACAACTCTTTGATGATCCTGTAAACATTATTCCTTGAGTAAATTAAGTTTGAGGTAGGAGAGAGAGAGAGAGAGAGAGAGAGAGAGAGAGAGAGAGAGAGAGAGAGAGAGAGAGAGAGAGAGAGAGAGAGAGAGAGAGAGAGAGAGAGAGAGAGAGAGAGAGAGAGAGAGACCGCAACACCATAGCCGTAGAGGAGGTTTGTGTACATTGTTCTCCCCCCTCCGTGAAAAGCATCGGTGGAGGAGGTAGGTAGAGATAGAAGAAATTTATTTTGTCTTTTCAGTTACATCAACATGCATACTTTATCAATGCATGAACATATATAAAGTAACAGCAAAAATCTATTTAGTGTTCTTACCTTGGAGACACATGTTTTTGGTTAATGGTGGTAAATGGTGGAGAAGGAGGAGGAGGGAGGGAGGAAAGAATTCAGGCACCATTCCCACGTAAACATTAAACATATACCAAAACTGCACTTTCTTTAGGGTAAAAAGGTCAGTAAGTGGTGTGAAAATAATGAAAGAACAATCGCAGTGCATGAGATTCACGGGAAACACGTAGATACTAGCTCAGCTGAGGCTGAACCGATGCACTGAACCGCTGACTATAGCGGCAAAATCCCCAAGTATGACTCGCATCTCAAAACTTTGCTTGTATCTCAAAATAAAAAAAATTACCAAATCATACCTCATATCTCAAAAAATTCCCATCTCAGGCAGCTTGTATCTCAAGGTACCACTGTACAATAAAAATCTTTTAAGCCTTTCCTCATCTTAATATTATACAAATGTCTCACCTCAACAAGCTCATTTGAACAAGCCAATTTCTGGGTCCACAAATCAACCTTGCTGCAAAAGTCTTCTTTCCTTTGCTGCTTGGTGAAGTCTCTCCCTAATCTAAACTTGACACCGAGATTTTTCAACTTTTCCTTTCGTTCTTTCTCTTTCCAATGTTTTGTAGGCTGTCTAGAATCTTCATAGACAGGAGTGAAGGCTGGTGTATCTGCTCCATGCCCTATTGAGCTTAACCTCTGAGATCCTGAGGATATGATAGCAGGAGCAGCAGTGGCAGCAGCAATGGGTGGCTCCAAAGACTGAATCTCACATGGAGCTGGGACTGAATCCTCAGTGGCAGCTTTTTCAGGAATGGCTTGAGTCACCTCACTCGCAGCCAGAACACTGATGTGGATGTTATCCAGTGTGTCAGGACCTAAGTCATACACATAATTAAATAAATCATTAAGTATATACATATAAAATGCACCTAGAGAAAAAATCATTGTATCATAAAGGAATTCAGAATGTTTTAACTGCAAAACAGATATGAAATATATATATATATATATATATATATATATATATATATATATATATATATATATATATATATATATATATATATATATATATATATATATATATATATATATATATATATATATATATATATATATACATCTCACCTTCCATTATCATGTGAAATTGGTGCCTAAAAAAATGCGCGATAGCGGAAAACGCAATAACGGAAGTGAAGAATAAATAGGAAATAAATAAATTGGTGCCTCAACCCAAACATTTTCATAAAAAAAAACAGCTCTTAACAACAGAATACCACGTGCGAGGCTGAGGGGTGGTGGTGGTGGTGGTGAGCAGAGTGACCAGAAACAATCAGCTCCCTTATTCAAATCACGTGATGTGAATACACAGCGATGATTGGCTGCTAGCTCCTTATGTTCTTATGATTATCATCTTTCTTCCCCTCCACCTCTTCCTCCTCCTCCTTCTCCTCCATCTAAACATTTGTTGGTGTGTGGTTGGGATATGGGTAGTACTTCTACTACTACTACTACAACGGGTGCACGATAATGACTTTCCAGGTGCGCTAAAACTGAATTTTGCAATTTTCATAAGTGCGCCATAAAGCCTAAATGTGATAACGGAAGGGCACGATAACGGAGGGTTAGGTGTGTGTGTGTGTGTGTGTGTGTGTGTGTGTGTGTGTGTGTGTGTGTGTGTATATATATATATATATATATATATATATATATATATATATATATATATATATATATATATATATATATATATATATATATATATATATATATATATATATATATCACAGTTGAGAAAAAAAATTAGATATGAAATTACATATTACAGTTGAAAGAAAAAACTGACACTTACCAATATCTGGGAGGTGGTGAGAGGTGTCAGCAATAGTGATACTAAGTGGGTCAACAACTCCCTCTTCCTGTCCTGCTGACACTGTGATGAAGTCAGCCACATGCTCAGCTTCTCCCTCACTCACTGGATCATTCTGTGAGATGGCTTGAGAAGAGCTAAGTTCTAGCCCTGAGTTGTCCACAAGTACATCCTGAAAGTTATGGATGCTTGCTCAAGATATTCTGAACTCTGGAATTACTTGATAATGAAAGATAATGATAGCCAAACCCAATAATGAACATTAAATCTCCACGTATGGAGATTTCAATGTTCAATGATGGTCTTACTCTGAGAATCAGATACTCAAAGATTTTACATACTCAGAAAATATAAATATATCTATTAAGAGTGACACTAAAGACTCAACCAGATGGTGGAAAGTTCATAAGATTTAAGAGAATACACAAGGGAGCAAGTCACACTATTCTGTACCACATATACACAACAGCCAGTTTTGGCTTTATGGTTTCTTGAAGTTAATATGTCTTGAGTGTATCTGGTAACACAAACAACCAGATTTAGCTTTGTTATTGGTGTACAATTTTATTTGAAAATTCTATACAAAATATTGATTACGTGAATAAATTATAACGTTAATATGAAAGAATATTTACAATGGCAAGTAACATTGAGTATTATCAAACTGTACTATATATATATATATATATATATATATATATATATATATATATATATATATATATATATATATATATATATTTTTTTTCTTTTTTTTTCCCCCGTCCGATTTCCCTATAATATTGGGACTAGGACGGTGCCTCCTGACAGAGGAGTCAGGACTTTGGTTTTGGCATTTGGAAACTGTTATCCCAAGTGGATGCCCTTCCTAACCTCGGACCATGGCCAGGATTCAAACCCATGCGCTGAGAACCCGAGGGCCCACAAAGCGCACACGGTCCCACTGCACCACGGCAGCCCCCCCTATATATATATATATATATATATATATATATATATATATATATATATATATATATATATATATATATATATACAGTGGTACTTCGACATACGAAATTAATTTGTTCCGTGGCGATCATTGTATATAAAAAAAAATCATATATCAAATAAATTATTCACATAGAAATTAATGGAAACAATTAATTTATTCTAGTGATATGAATTTACCCACCCCCCAAAAAAAATTAACATGTTTTAAATACCACCTAAATATAGATCTAATATAAGATAAATACAATGTTTATTGTATGCATGATATAAATGTACTATATTGCCCAAAATAACAACTTAACCCGGAAAACTCCAGACATGTTGATAGACGTTCATCACGCAAGACTTTGGGCATGTTGATAGACATTTAGGTGTTTTTGGGCTATATTTTGGCTATTTTCTTCCCGTTTAATTAGCTTGTGAGCTGGCAACATTCATCAGGAGTAAACACATGCTATACATCATTGTGTCATTAACTCCCACAATGGATGGTGGGAGCGACAGAGATTTCACGCTGTCTGATTCCACCACCTCTTCCGCGCACATTCTACACTTCGGCCCTCTTGCCATGTTGCAGGGAGACAACTTTTGAATGAGAGTGGTATCAGAACAGGCAACGAGAGAGAGAGAGAGAGAGAGAGAGAGAGAGAGAGAGAGAGAGAGAGAGAGAGAGAGAGAGAGAGAGAGAGAGAGAGAGAGAGAGAGAGAGAGAGAAAAGGGGCCCGTTTTCTATCGCTCTAGCCAAGGCCGTTAAACCCGATCGGACGCAAGGCCACGTAACCCGATGATACCACCTCATTCAACCTGTGATATTTTGGTAGCCATAGCATCTAGAGACTTCTGGTTTTTTGCATTGCAAAGATGAAGAGTTGTTTGTGGGCAGAACACCATTTGTACTCACTCGTTTATTGAATTTCCAAGTGTAATCAGTATGTGAATACAGGCTATTTTGTGTGCTTCTCACCAAACCTGCCTAGTTAGCGTGAGTAAAATGCATATTAAACATGCATTCGTGCTTACCGACACTGTGACAGAACTTCGTATATGTAGTAGGGAGGAGGAATTGGCGAGTTACCCATCCCTTACTATTGGCACACCACATGAACTGGAGTTTCTCTTTAAACACCTTATGTGCTTTAAAGGCTCTGGGGTTCTCAGAATGACACACCAACAATGATTTGACTTTACAGTTACTACTAGCATTAGCGCACAGGGCCAAGTCACAGATATGCACATTACGTTCATATTTTGCAATTATCTTGCGTTTCATATCCATTACAAGACTCTTCTTAAGTTTCTTCTTTACAGCCTCCTTATTTTTACTTTAGGGACCCATGATCACGAGGTCTTGAGTTCACAAAACTTAATAAAAAATACACACTGCCAAGGAGCACAGACACATAGATGCATAAAGGATGAACAACAATACACAACACGAACTGAATGTTCAGGTGGACGCGCGTAGCCGAACGATCGCTGTGCCACCTACTGATGGCTATTCGTATCTTAGAAATATCTTTGTATTTCGAGGCGTAAAAGTATATTAAATTTTTCGTCGTATATAAAAAATTGTATGTTGGAGCGTTCGTATCTCAAAGTATTACTATATATATATATATATATATATATATATATATATATATATATATATATATATATATATATACAGTAGGTCCTCGTTATACGGTAGTTCTTTATACGGTAAATTCATAGTTACAGTATTTGGAAATTACTACCCTCGATTCAATATACGGTAAGAAAAATTCACAGATATGGTATCCGCTCATGTCATCTGACAGGGCCCAGCGTGGGGGACCAGGGGTGATGACCTCCCCGCCACTCACAGTACTGACTTTAACTTGACCACCCTTGGAACCTATTATCTCTTCCCGTCCCTCCCCTTTTTTTAACTGCATTACATATTACTTACATGCACTACTAATTAGATGAATAAATGGAATATTAAAGGGTCTAATGTAAGCCCAAATATATTTATAATAATCATGGCAAACACTAAAAGACTATTACCAGCGGCGAACCATACAGCAACTAATAAAGGGCACAGATGGGCCTGGCAAGCCCACTATCAGTGAATGGTGGAAGTCATATAACATCAAGCACGCCTTAGATAACATCAAGTCATCTTGGGATGAAGTGAAGACGTCTACCATGAACTTGGCATGCCACTCACAGTACTGACTTTAACTTGACCACCCTTGGAGCCTATTATTTCTCCCACTCCCCCCTCTATTTTTTTTAACTGCATTACATATTACTTACATACATTACTAATAAAATGAATAAATGGAATAAAACCTACTACAAGCGGCGAACCATGCAGCAACTGATAAAGGGCACAGATGGGCCTGGCAAGCCCACTATCAGTGAATGTGGAAATCGTATAACATTAAGCACATCGTAGATAACATCAAGTCATCTTGGGACGAAGTGAAGACGTCTACCATGAACTTGGCATGGAATAAAGTATGGCAAGAATGCGCGCATGACTTCCCAGTAAATCTGTGTCATAGGGCTGGCTTCGATGAAGTTGATGATGATGATATTCAAGATCTTTTGGAAAGCCATGCTGAATCTCTCTCAAATGCTGAAGTTATAGAGCTAGACAAGGCATCACAGGAGGCAGAAGAGGGAGACGAGGAAGAAGAACCTGTGCGTGGTCTGGACATCAAAATTCTTAGAGAATGTCTCGGTGGTATCGAAAAAGCTCTGGAAACTCTGAAGGAACGTGATCCAAATCCTGCCAGGAGTAGCAAAGTGGCTCATGACGTAGAGAAAAATGTCAAGATTTATCAAGAAATCTATGATGAAAAAACAAGAAAAACTAAAGTCCTCCATCTACTCGTTCTTCAAGCCAGTCAGACATGCCGTCCCTGTCACACCGGCCGACCCTGCTACAGCTGGCCCTTCCTCAATATCCTCTTTCTTCAAACCACTGAAACGTGCCGACCCTGCTACAGCTGGCCCTTCTACATCTGCTTCCCACAGTGCAGACGATGACGTCTTATCCTTGTCTGCCCACTCGGCAGAAGATGAGTAAGGGCTGAAATCCCTACTGTCCCTTTGCCTCGGGAAGGACATCATCTGATAGAATACATGGCGATTGAAAGGTAAATAAAAACATTTACTGTTTACTTCTTTTACGCAGTACTTTACTTTTTTTTTTTATGATTATTTTCATGTATTTTCATTCCGTATGGGTGACTTTTGACGTGCTGGAATGCATTCCCTATTATTACATGTTATAATGGGCTCGGTATATGGTAAATTCGATATGCAGTAAGGTTTTCAGGAACACAAATGTACCGTATAACGAGGACCTACTGTATATATATATATATATATATATATATATATATATATATATATATATATATATATATATATATATGGGGGGTGTCAAAGCTGTTCGTAGAGCGAAAATTCGTTAAGCGGACGTAATTTTTCCATAGGAAATAATGGAAATAGGGGGGAAGCGTTCTGGGCTGGTCCCCAACATACCACGTGGGTTAAAAAAAAAAAAAATTATATATACGTTTGGCAGCATATTGGGCCACCGGTTTACCACTACTTTTATATGTCATATGAGTCATTGGAAGTTAGAGGAGCTACGTACAAATTCTCTCACATTCTCGCATTTATGTTCACAAAACAACATTTCTATTAGCTTTTTACAAACCTTGCCTCCAAGAAAGGATTGTTTTGTAATGCATAGAGTGAAATCTTACATGGAATACCAAAAAATAAAGCAGAGATGAGATGAGCCACAGACGAAGTGGGAGACTCGCAGCGACTCGGCCGCTTCTTCTTCTTCTTGTGACCCTTTTAGCCTGCATGTTGTCTTTCCCCATGATATTTGTTTCCACTCCTCTATTGCCTGCTATAATGGATATCATATCTTAGTATTCATATACGCTCATGCCATGACGATAACCTCGACTCCGTGGCACTGAGTGACAGTGAATTATTAATTAAATACCGCAGTACTTCATTAGTAATTCACTCTCACTCAGTGCCACGGAGTCAAGGTTATCCTCGTGGCATGAGCATATATGAATACATAGATATGATATCCATTATAGCAGGCAAGAGAGGAGTGAAAACATAAACATCATGATGAAAGACAACACGCAAGCAAAAGGGTCACAAGAAGAAGAAGCAGCAGCCGAGTGGCCGCGAGTCTCCCGCTTCGTCTGTGGCTCATCTAATCTCTGCTTTATTTTTTGGTATTCCATGTAAGATTTCACTTTATGCATTACAAAACAATCCTTTCTTGGAGGCAAGGTTTGTAAAAAGCTAATAGAAATGTTGTTTTGTGAACATAAGTGCATATATAAGAGAGTAACACCATCTGGAGAAGTGGTGTTCCCAGCAACCTCAGAGCAACCTGAAAGCAACCTTGTCAACGTCCCTCCAAGCATTCATGGATGCCATTTCGCTGCAAGAGGTTGCTCTGACGTTGTTAAAGAATCTTGGATCCAGCTCCAGGAGCCAGCCAATTATAATGAAACAACCACGTCCCTCACCCTGCAAATTCAATCCCAGAAAATTTGCTAAAACGGATGTGGTTGTACGTTATGCGGATTTTTGGTCTAACTTTATATAGTATGTTAAACCGTAAATTCGTTAAATGAACGTTCGCTAAGCGGAGTATTACTGTATATGTGTGTGTGTGTGTGTGTGTGTGTGTGTGTGTGTGTGTGTGTGTGTGTGTATATACAGTAAGGTCCCGAGTTACGTCAGAGTTACGTTCCTGAAACATGACGTAAGTCGATTTTGTACGTAACTCGAGTTTTTGTACTTTCAAAGCATATTATCGAGTTTTCAACCAATCATTTTTTATGGTTATTCAGGTAAGTAAAAGGTTATATTGTTATATTGGTATATTTACAACTATGTAGGAATATATTGATTAGGGCCGCGAACGCGAAGGACTGCAGGTTGCAGAGAGGGGTGGACGCCTGAGGCTGCCAGGAGGGTGGGCAGGTTGAATGTTGTGAGTCTTGTGACGTCCAGAGTGGACAGCAGGGAGCTTTGTGGAGTGCGGTGGGAATAGAAGCATTATATAAGTAAAAGGTTATATTGTTATATTATTTACAACTATGTAGGAATATGAAACACAAGCTTGTTTTTGTTGTTGATTAGGGCCATGACATAAAGGACTGCATGTTGCCAGAGGGGTGGACACCTGAGGCCGCCAGGAGGGTAGGCAGGTAGAATGTTGTGACGCCTGGGGCGGACAGCTGGGAGCGTAGTGCAGTGCGGTGGGAGTAGAAGCGTGGGCAGCGGAGCAGGAAATGCAATAGGGATCAGCAGACAGGCGCAGACGGTGCAAGTGAGCTGCGAGTGTCGTGTGGCCCAGGCGAAGGCTCTGGAGTTGTTATTGTTGTGATGGTGGGTGCGCAACCGCTCAAGGTCGTCTACCTCCCCGTTGTCATGGTAACAGGCTTCCCATTTTCGTTTTCTCTCCCTCACACACAGCTGCTGCCTCACTCGCTCACTCATTCTGCCAAAAAATATTGTAACCTAACATTAACATACACAAGCAACTTGTAGTTTTTTTTTATTATCATACGAGAATGTTTGAATTCACATAAAATTTATTTCTGTTTCATCATCTGACTTAAGAAAGCTGAAAGCCAAGTTAATGGAACATACCTGTTTCTGAGGTGATGTTAAAGTAAGAAGTTCTTCATCAGGGGAGTCTGGGGATGAACATCGGCTTGAGGTTGATGCTCTGGATGGAGTTGACAGTCGGGATGGAGTTGAGGCTGGAGATGAGGTTGAGGAATGAGAAGCTTGCTTGAAGAAATGAAGAATTGATGACTGTTTAGCAGCATATCTCTTCTCATCATAGATTTCTCTGTAGCAAGTCACTGCATCTTCCATTGCCCTGTGAACTCTGGCAAAGCGTTCTGCATTTGGGTCTTGCTCTTCAAAGAACACCATTGCTTTTTCCAGGGCTTGAAAAGCGCTTGCCATGTTTTTTATTGTAAACTGCCGTAACACTACGTCGTCATTTTCATCAGCCTCTGTTTGTTTCCCCAGCTCCATCAGATCTTGCGTTTAATTCTGAGTCGTGAGAATCGAGGACCTCAATTATGTCACTCTCCTCTATGTCCAGACTTAACTCATTCCCAAGCTTTACACAGTTGCTCTTGGTCTCCTCTACACTATCACTATCAAAGCCTATAAAGTTATTCACTAGGCTAGGACACACGCTTTTCCACACACCATTCATGTTTGACTGTGTAACCTCAGCCCAACTTTCTCCAATGTTTTTCACGGCACTGTAAATGTTAAAACCTTTCCAGAACTCTTTCAGGCTTTTATCACCTTTTTCTGTTGCATGGATGGCCTGTTTGAAGGTTCTTCTCAGGTAATAGGCCTTGAAGGATCTGATCACCCCTTGATCCATTGGCTGAATCAATGACATTGTGTTTGGTGGCATAAATACAACTTTAACATTTGGGTTGAGTTCACGTAGGCTTGCAAAATGACCAGGAGCATTGTCAAGAATCAGCAGTGCTTTAAATGGTAGATTCTTCTGTGCACAGTAGCACTCAACGTCAGGCACAAAACAACTGGAGAACCACTCAATGAACATTGCCCCTGTCACCCAAGCCTTGGCGTTACTTTTCCAATAAACTGGGAGACTAGCTTTAACCCGTAAAGTCCGACAGGCCTTAAATAGGGCTGCATTGCACACTTCCGACAGTCCTTAAATGGGGCAGCTACTTTGAGCGCTAATAAAAACCGCGCTAGCACTGGTAGCGCTGCTATATTTGGTCATGACGTAGGCCTATGGTAGTACTGTCGGCTCCCAGGAAGCACACCGCTCTAGCCAGCTTTTTTTTTTTTTTTTTTTTTTTTTTAAAGGGGGGTGAAGAGAGGAGGTAGCTAGCTGAAGAGAAAGTGGGTGGGAAGAGAAGGGGTGAAGGAAAGTAAGAGAGAGATAGATGGTGGGCTTGACCACCTTGCTAATTTTAGGCTCTAGCCAGCTAGTCTCCCGCAAATTTCTGTGAGGTGCGTGAGCGTCTTGTCGCGGTGATAATTATTTACGTATTTACGTATTTACTTATTTAAGGAACTATTATTTACAACTATGGCTACTGGTGCTAAGAGGAAGCTAAAGTTTAGTGATAAAAGTGATAGACAAGGCGGGACAAGACGGAAAGTGCACAGGTTGGAGGTAGATCCCGACCCGCTATTGTGACAACATCGTCACCCACGCTTGATAAAACATACGTAACTATAATCAGCCAATATGAGTGAAAACACGAAAACATGTGAAAACACATAAAACATGAGCAGTGCCTTACATTATGTAAGAATACACATAAAAGCACCTCCCGAGTTGCCGCTACCACAATCTTCTCCAATTATCGGTTATTATTCTGAGACAACCATAGTGAGTAGAGCAATAAAAACTTGTAGGATGATGCATTGTCATGTCTACTAACAGCAGATTTTTTTCCAGAGTAATTTATAAAAGTTGATTTTTTTATGATAATTGCGGTAATGGGAGGGTGCGAATTTTGCGGCCATCGGTCTTAGCGGGTTAAGAATACCCTTCATAGCTCTAGGATTTTCTGAGTGGTAAACTAGCAGCGGTTTCAGTTTAAAATCGCCGGCACAGTTACCCCCTAAGAGCAGTGTGAGTCGTTCCTTAGAGGCTTTGTGTCCTGGCATGCTTTTCTCCTCCTTTGCAATGTATGTCCTGCTGGGCATGCGCTTCCAGTTCAGTCCCGTCTCATCCACATTGAATATAAGCTGTGGAATGTAGCCCTCTTCTTTGATAATTTTTTCTAAGGTTTCAATGAACACTTTTGCTGCTCCGTCATCAGCACTGGCAGCTTCTCCACATATTTTTCTGTTTGTTAGATTTCCTCTAACTTTGAAACGTGTAAACCAGCCCTTGGAAGCCACAAACGTTTCAATTGTTTCTCCATCCTGGTTACTTTTTTTTTCAAGGCCTCATAGAGTGTGCGGGCTTTCTCACAAATTATTTGCTAACTCAGCGGCATGCTCTTCTGATTATTGTCCTCAATCCACAGCAAAAGCAGTCTTTCCATCTCTGTCAACACACCTGTTCTTTGCTTCGTTATCACTGTAGAGTTCATGGGAGTAGTGCCCTTCACATTAGCCAAAATACGGTCCTTGTCCTTGAGAATGGTAGCAACAGTCGTCCGACTCATCCCTAATGCATGGCCGATCGCTGATGCTTTTTCTCCCTTCTCATGTCTTTTAATTATGTCCACTTTTTCTTGTAGGGTAATGGTTTTCCTGTTCTTAGCATTACTGCTATCACTCAGGAGTTTTCTTTTTGGTGTCATTGAGGAAGATACTAAGATAGTCAGCAAACGCAGATGTAGGAACACTCTTGCCAGGGGCGACGGTGTGGTGGAACTAAGGTACGTGCACGCATTTGTCCGTTGTTTCGAGGGTCGAGTGTGTGTGTGTGTGTATATATATATATATATATATATATATATATATATATATATATATATATATATATATATATATATATATATATATATATATATATATATATATATATATATATATATATATATATATATATATATATATATATATATATATATATATATATATATATATATATATATATATATATATATATATATATATATATATATATATATATATATATATATATATATATATATATATATATATATATATATATATATATATATATATATATATATATATATATATATATATATATATATATATATATATATATATATATATATATATATATATATATATATATATATATATATATATATATATATATATACACACACACACATATATATATATATATATATATATATATATATATATATATATATATATATATATATATATATATATATATATATATATATATATATATATATATATATATATATATATATATATATATATATATATATATATATATATATATATATATATATATATATATATATATATATATATATATATATATATATATATATACAAGAGGGAAACTGGCCAAAGGCAACAAAAGATAAAAAAAAAAAAGGCCCACTTAAAATACAAGTTTCCTAAAAGATTGGTAAAAAATTTGCCAAAAGATGTGGACAAATGTCTTGAAACCTCCCTCTTAAAAGAAGTTAAGTCATAGGGAACACGGAAATACAGAAGCAGGCAGGAAGTTCACGAGATTACCAGAGAAAGGTATGAATGACTGAGAATACTGGTTAATTCTTATATTAGAGACTTGGACAGAATAGGGATGAGAGGAAGAAGAAAGTCTTGTGCAGCGAGGCCACAGGAGGAAAGGAGGCATGCAGTTAGCAAGATCAGTAGGGTAGTTACCATGAAAATAGCGATAAAAGATAGAAAGAGATGTAACATTTCAGCGGTGAGAAAGAGGCTGAAGACAGTTAGTGAGAGGAGGGGAGTTCATGAGACAAAAAGCTTTTGATTTCACCCTATCTAATAAAATTGTGTGAGTGGAACCCCCCCAAACATGCGGAGAGTACTCCATACAAGGACAGAAAAGGTCCTTGTACAGAGTTAGCAGTTGGAGGGGTGAGAAAACTGATGAAGATGCCTCAGAACACCTAACTTCATAGAAGCTGTTTAGCAAGAGATGAGATGTGAAGTTTCCAGTTAAGATTATGAGTAAAGGGCAGACCGAGAATATTTAGTGTGGAAGAGGGAGAGAGTTAAATGTCATTGAAGAAGAGGGGATAGTTGTCTGGAAGGTTGTGTCGAGTTGATAGATGGAGGAAATGAGTTTTTGAGGCATTGAACACTACTAAGTTTTCTCTGCCCCAATCAGAAATCTTAGAATGATCAAAAGTCAGATGTTCTGTGGCATCCCTGCGTGATCTCTTGACTTCCTGAAGGGTTGGTCGTCTCTGAAAGGAAGTGGAAAGATGTAGGGTGATATCATCAGCATAGAAGTGCATAGGAGAGGATAGGGCAAGAAGTTTGGCTTAGAAAATCATTAATGAATAATACAAAGGGAGTGATTGACAGGACAGAACCCTGAGGAACACCATTATTAATAGATTTAGGAGAAGTGGCCATCTACTATGGCTGTAACAGAATGGTTGGAAAGGAAACTCGAGATAAAGTTGAAGAGAAGGATAGAAACCGTGCCAGACTCTATCAAAAGCTTTTAATATGTCTAATGCAACAGAAAAAGTTTCACCAAAATCTCTAAAAGAAGATAACCAAAACTCAATAAGGAAAGCCAGATCACCAGTAATGCAACCTTGATGGAAGCCATACTGATGATCAGATAGAAGGTTGTGAGTGACAGATGTTTGAGAATCTTTCTATTGAGGATAGACTAAAAAACTACACAAGAATGAGGTTAAAGCTATAGGACGGTAGTTTGAGGGATTAAAATGGTCACCCTTTTAAGGAACAGGTAGAATGTAGGCAAACTTCCAGCAAGAAGGAAAGGTAGAAGTCGAAAGACATATTCGAAAGAGTTTGGCCAGGCAAGGTGCAAGCACGGAAGCACAGTTTTTGAGAACAATAGGAGGGACCCCATAAGGTCCATAAGCCTTCCAACGGTTTAGGCCAGTGAGGGCATGGAAAACATCATTATGAAGAACTTTGATTGAAGGCATGAAATAGTCAGAGGGAGGAGAAGAGGGAAGGACAAGCCAAGGATCATTTATGTGTTGTTAGCAAAGGTTTGAAAGAAGAGTTTAGTTTTAAGAGACAAAAGAGATGGCAGTGGTGCCATGATTGGTTTTCAACCAATCATTGTTTATGGTCATTCAGGTAAGTTAAAGATTATATTGTTATATCATTTACAACTATATAGGAATATGAAACACAAGTTTGTTTTTGTTGTTGATTAGTGCCACGAACGCGAAGAACTGCAGGTTGCCGAGAGGGGTGGCCCTGAGGCCGACAGGAGGGTGGGCAGGTTGAATGATTTTTTTTGTACGTAACTCGAGTTTCCGTACATTTCAAAGCATATTATGGAGTTTTCAACCAATCATTGTTTATGGTCATTCACAGGTAAGTTAAAGGTTATATTGTTATATTATTTACAATTATGTAGGAATATGAAACACAAGCTTGTTTTTGTTGTTGATTAGGGCCACGAAAGCGAAGGACTGCAGGTTGCAGAGAGGGGTGAACGCCTGAGGCCACCAGAAGGGTAGGCAGGTCGAATGTTGTGACGCCCAGGGTGGACAGCTGGGAGCGTAGTGCAGTGCGGTGGGAGTAGAAGCGTGGGCAGCAGGGCAGGAAATGCAATAGGAAAGGGCAATAGGGATCAACAGACAGGCACAGACGGTGCAAGTCAGCTGCGAGTGTCGTGTGGCCCAGGCGAGGCTCCGGAGTTGTTATTGTTGTGATGGGTGCGCGAACCCTCAAGGTCGTCAATCTCCCCGTTGTCATGGTAATGGGCTTCCCATTTTCTTCTTCACTCTCTCACACACAGCTGCTGCCTCCCTTCTCATGTCTTTAATTACGTCCTCTTTTTCTTGTAGCGTAATGGTTTTCCTTTTCTTAGCATCACTGCTGTCACTAAGGAGTTTTCTATTTGGTGCCATTGAGCAAGATACTAAGAACTTGAGTCAGTAAACGCAGAAGTAGGATAACACTCTTGCCAGGGGCGATGGTGTGGTGGAATTGAGGCAGGGTGTTATTGTATTCAAGCGTGAAGTGGGCGGTGTGACGGGTAACCACCAACAATAACAATAAATCCCGCGCTTTACGATTTATAGATTTTCAATTTTTTTAATCTTAAATTGCCTTATAGTAGACTGACGTAACTACGAGTTTGACGTAACTCGAGACCGACGTAACCCGGGACTTTACTGTATGTATATATATATATATATATATATATATATATATATATATATATATATATATATATAAAGGATGATTCTCATACCATCCTTGGAGTCCCCTTCTAATGTTTTCTGTTCAGCTTGTATGGGGGACTGGGTGGGTCTTTTCTTAACACTTTTTGCTCTTGGCCAGTCTTCCTCATATATATATATATATATATATATATATATATATATATATATATATATATATATATATATATATATATATATTGGGTGGTGGAAAGAAACTCAGGAGTAGCAGGAGTATTTTATTTCTCCAACGTTTTGCCCATAGGGCTTCTTCAGAAGAATGACAGGCCTGTAGGCAAAGCAGTATATATACAATACAGGTGGATCACGCCGCGCGCGCTGGAATTGGAGGCGCTGATTGGTCTCTTCCTGGTGGCCTCAGTAGCTGAGATGGTGAGCTGCGCTGCTGGATAGGCAGACAAATCCTCTCTGTGGTTCGTGGTTTTCCTCCACGAACCACAGAGAGGATTTGTCTGCCTATCCAGCAGCGCGCAGCTCACCATCTCAGCTACTGAGGCCACCTGGAAGAGACCAATCAGCACGCGATGTGATCCACCTGTATTATATATACTGCTTTGCCTACAGGCCTGTCATTCTCTCTGAAGAAGCCCTATAAACGTTGGAGAAATAAAATACTCCTGCTACTCCTGAGTTTCTTTCCACCACCCACCAACCCAACTGTTCTACATTGTTACATATATATATATATATATATATATATATATATATATATATATATATATATATATATATATATATATATATATATATATATACAGTAAAGTCCCGGTTACGTCGGTCTCGAGTTACGTCAAACTCGTAGTTACGTCAGTCCACTATAAGGCAATTTAAGATTAAAAAATTGAAAATTTATAAATCGTAAAGTGCGGATTTATTGTTATTGTTGGTGGTTGCCCGTCACACCGCCCGCCTCACGCTTGAATACATAACACCCTGCCTCACTTCCACCACACCGTCGCCCCTGGCAAGAGTGTTATCCTACTTCTGCGTTTACTGACTCAAGTTCTTAGTATCTTGCTCAATGGCACCAAAGAGAAAACTTCTTAGTGACAGCAGTGATGCTAAGAAAAGGAAAACCATTACGCTACAAGAAAAAAGAGGACATAATTAAAAGACATGAGAAGGAGGCAGCAGCTGTGTGTGAGGGAGGGAAGAAGAAAATGGGAAGCCCGTTACCATGACAATGGGGAGGTTGACGACCTTGAGGGCTCGCACACCCATCACAACAATAACAACTCCAGAGCCTTCGCCTGGGCCACACGACACTCGCAGCTGACTTGCACCGTCTGCGCCTGTCTGCTGATCCCTATTGCCCTTTCCTATTGCATTTCCTGCCCCGCTGCCCACGCTTCTACTCCCACCGCACTGCACTACGCTCCCAGCTGTCCACCCTGGGCATCACAACATTCGACCTGCCTACCCTTCTGGTGGCCTTAGGCGTCCACCCCTCTCTGCAACCTGCAGTCCTTCGCTTTCGTGGCCCTAATCAACAACAAAAACAAGCTTGTGTTTCATATTCCTACATAATTGTAAATAATATGGCAATATAACCTTTAACTTACCTGTGAATGACCATAAACAATGATTGGTTGAAAACTCCATAATATGCTTTGAAATGTACGGAAACTCGAGTTACGTACAAAATCGACTTACGTCATGTTCCAGGAACGTAACTCTGACGTAAACCGAGACCTTAATGTATATATATATATATTGTTACGTACGCCACTCTAGCTGTGACTATCTGCTGCTGCTCACTGAGGACTGTGTTGGTCTGGCATGATCGCCAGTTTATTACTGTACAGTTAGTGGGGATATAACACTCCACAGGCCCCCACCACTATAAATCACAGCAGCCGCAACACTCAGGTTCTTTAAAGGTCGCCAACAGTGTACAACTTCCCCCACTGTAAGGGAATCTCCTTAGCAACTCCTCCTCCTGTACCCAACCAAGTAGAATTTATAAATGGTAGATGTTATGTGTAACAGGGCCAGGCCTTAATACCCCCTAGAGAAACCGCCCCACAAGGACAATTCCACCCACTTCTCTATGAGATATTAATGCCTCTCCACACGCCTTGCCCACAGACTGTGATGAATCACAGACTGGGACAACACGCACAGTGTATATATTACTATACTATCTATTACTACGACAAGTGCTTCCTAACACCTGTCAGACTGACTCCCCTAGCCTGCGACTACTACAACATATGATGTGTACGCCACATCTGGTGGTGTACACACGAGTCCAGACACCACCTACGGGTGACAACAGCCATACAAGGAGTCCAGATACTCGTCACAGACAAGTCTGACGGACAAGAACTACGCACACCTGGCCGACAGCATGAAACTTCTCATATTTCACTAGCGTGCGTGGCTACAACCACTACAACACAGTATACTACTGGGGCTATACAAAAGATGATGGGGGCACACAGCCACCCACCAAAACACACTGGTGACCACAGCCACCACAACGACAAACAGGACGAGACAATGCCGCGTCTCTCCCACGCGTTGCCGCCACAAGACAGGACGGACGCAAAACAGAAGTGCAGCCATACCAACTACGCTTCTCCTAGAGCAACAAGCCCGTTGCTCTAACAGTCACGGTCTACCAGTAGCATGCCAGCTACTCAAGGAGGGCACAACTCCCAAACCAATGACTACTTGAGTACCTCTAACACACAGTCCAGCACACGTATCTCTATCTTGTGCCCAGAGCGTACGTGTTACCTCAGCTGAAGACTGGCAGGTACTATAAACAGTATACTACTGATACTACACAACAGATGATGGGGGCACACAGTCGCCCACCAAACCCCACTGGTGACCACGGCCACATACAACAATCAAGACGAGACACTAACGCGTCTCTCCGCGCCGCCATCACGAGTGAACAAACGCAACACCCGAGAAGTGTAGCCAAACCAACTACGCTTCTCCTAGAACAACAAGCCCGTTGCTCTACCGCCACGGTTTACAAGTAACATGCCAGCTACTCAAACAGGATGGCACAACTCCCAGACCGATTACTAGTGAGCACCTAGAGAAGCCCAGCAACACGTAGCTCTACCATGTGCCAGACCCACGAGCGTCCGTGTCCACCTCAGCTGAAGACTACCTTGGTACTGACTCCTGCTTGCAACGAGAAGCGAGAAGAGGGAGGTGGGTTGTCTGCTCAGCAGAACAGCCCGAGGGGCTCGCACTGGGTGGCTGCCATACAATAGGCACATAATGAAATAATAAATTAAAGGAGATTAAGACGGTTCCCCTCACAATATATATATATATATATATATATATATATATATATATATATATATATATATATATATATATATATATATATATATATATATATATATATATATATATATATATATATATATATATATATATATATATATATATATATATATATATATATATATATATATATATATATATATATACAGTAAGGTCTCGGTTTACGTCAGTGTTACGTTCCTGAAACATGACGTAAGTTGATTTTGTACGTAACTCGAGTTTCCGTACATTTCAAAGCATATTATCGAGTTTTCAACCAATCATTGTTTATGGTCATTCAGGTAAGTAAAAGGTTATATTGTTATATTATTTACAACTATGTAAGAATATGAAACACAAGCTTGTTTTTGTTGTTGATTAGGGCCACGAACGCGAAGGACTGTAGGTTGCCAAGAGGGGTGGACGCCTGAGGATGCCAGGTGGGTGGGTAGGTCGAATGTTGAGACGCCCAGGGCGGACAGCTGGGAGTGTAGTGCAGTGCGGTGGGAGTAGAAGCGTGGGCAGCGGAGCAGGAAATGCAATAGGAAAGGGCAATAGGGATCAGCAGACAGGCGCAGACGGTGTAAGTGAGCTGCGAGTGTCGTGTGGCCCAGGTGAAGGCTCCGGAGTTGTTATTGTTGTGATGGTGGGTGCGCGAGCCCTCAAGGTCGTCAACCTCCCCGTTGTCATGGTAACGGGCTTCCCATTTTCTTCTTCCCTTCCTCACACACAGCTGCTGCCTCCCTTCTCATATCTTTTAATTATGTCCACTTTTTCTTGTAGCGTAAAGGTTTTCCTTTTCTTAGCATCACTGCTGTCACTAAGGAGTTTTCTCTTTGGTGCCATTGAGCAAGATACTAAGAACTTGAGTCAGTAAACACTCTTGCCAGGGGCGATGGTGTATGGAACTGAGGCAGGGTGTTATTGTATTCAAGCGTGAGGCGGGCAGTGTGGCGGGTAACCACTAGTGACGCCTGGCAGGCAACAATAACAATAGATCCCGCGCTTTACGATTTATAAATTTTATATTTTCTTAATCTTAAATTGCCTTATAGTGGACTGATGTAACTACGAGTTTGACATAACTCAAGACCGACGTAACAAGGGACCTTACTGTATATGTGTGTGTGTGTATATATATATATATATATATATATATATATATATATATATATATATATATATATATATATATATATTATATACACTCACACACACACATATATATATATTATATATATATACACTCGACCCTCGAAACAATGCACAAATGCTTGCACGACCCTGTCCATTCTTTGCAAAAGTACAAAAAAAAACTGTACAAAATGTAATTAAAATACATAAAATTTTCTAATTTTTGTATTAGTTCAAGCTTAGCAGCCACTGGAAGAGCCTTTCGATTACACTTCACTGATTTACTAGGTTTAGGAGGCATTTTGGATAGGTTAAGCACTCGTGGGAAGGGTAGAAATGCATAAAAATGCCGTAAGCACTGGACAATGTTCGCTGTTGGTTGAAAACACACGGACTGAAGATTAAACATGGCGGCCAACAGCTCATGACGCGACCGATCCGCCACCTACCGGACAATAATTTGCCAGGAACGGACAATCGCACGCATTTTAATATTCGTCCGTAGATTAAACCGGACTCAGAATTTGTCCGTGGTTTCAAATCCGTTGATGGGAGGTCCATTGTTTGTTTCGAGTGTGTGTATATATATATATATATATATATATATATATATATATATATATATATATATATATATATATATATATATATATATATATATATATATATATATATATATATATATATATATATATATATATATATATATATATATATATATATATATATATATATATATATATATATATATATATATATATATATATATATATATATATATATATATATATATATATATATATATATATATATATATATATATATATATATATATATATATATATATATATATATATATATATATATATATATATATATATATATATATATATATATATATATATATATATATATATATATATATATATATATATATATATATATATATATATATATATATATATATATATATATATATATATATATATATATATATATATATATATATATATATATATATATATATATATATATATATATATATATATATATATATATATATATATATATATATATATATATATATATATATATATATATATATATATATATATATATATATATATATATATATATATATATATATATATATATATATATATATATATATATATATATATATATATATATATATATATATATATATATATATATATATATATATATATATATATATATATATATATATATATATATATATATATATATATATATATATTTTTTTTTTTTTTTTTTACATTACAAGGGCACTGGCCAAGGGCAAACAAAGTGTTGAAAAAAAAAAAACCCGCTGGTTGCCAGGCCCTGTTAAGAGGAAAGTAGAAAGAGAAAAACAAAAAATCTAAAAGGAGGGTCCAGTTAACGAAGAGGTGTCTTGACACTCCTCTTTTGAAAGAGTTTAAGTCATAGGCAGGTGGAAATACAGACACAGGTAGAGAGTTCCAGAGTTTACCAGTGTAGGGAATGAAGGAGTGAAGATACTGGTTAACTCTTGCATTAGGAAGATGGACAGAATAGGGATGAGAAGAAGTAGAGAGTCTTGTGCAGCGAGGCCGCAGGAGGGGGAAGGCATGCAGTTAGCAAGTTCAGAAGAGCAGACAGCATGAAAACAGCGGTAGAAGACAGATAAAGATGCAACATTGCGGCGGTGACTTAAAGAATCAAGACAGTCAGTTAGAGGAGAAGAGTTGATAAGATAAAAGCTTTAGATTCCACCTTGTTTAGTAAGTAAGTACTATATATATATATATATATATAGTACACTTTGATAATATCAAAATTATATATATATATATATATATATATATATATATATATATATATATATATATATATATATATATATATATATAGTACACTTTGATAATACTATATATATATATATATATATATATATATATATATATATATATATATATATATATATATATATATATATATATATATATATATATATATATATATATATATATATATATATATATATATATATATATATATATATATATATATATATATATATATGTCAGTGATCTGTTCTCTACAATGACATACAAAAGTCTGAAAAAAGTGTCTCTCTACAAACAGATCTATTAGATACCTTCAAAAGATCCTTTAAGATTAGGAAGAGAACATTGACCTCAAGACATACTTGTTCATGAGTCTGAAGAACAATGATGGTAGAATTCTTGTCTCCAATGGCAGCCTCATCCTGCTGCAGTGCTGACACCTCTGCTAGGGGCACTACGCTGGTTTCTCCATCATTTCTGATCACCAATGTCCACTGGGGGCTCACTGCGTCTTCCATCTGTAATAGTCATTTCCTCCTACACTCAAATGTCTGGGTTTTTTTTTTTTTTTTTTAATGCCCACCCAACATGCCTTACCTGTCTAGCAATGATTGTCTGTTTTGATGTCAATCATGTTCTATATTAATTTAATTTAATTTTGTATTTCCTGAGAATGAAGGAAGTTGGCTAAGTAAAAAAAGAGGAAATAGCTGAATCTGCAAAGAGCCAGTCATTATTCCAGAAAAGCAGTGTCTTAAGTCTTGGTGCTGTGAAACACAAGCTTAACACAGTTGAGGTGATGCATCACAAGCAGCTGTCCCAAACATTCATAGACAAACATATTATCTTGATAAATACAGTACTTGATTCTGCTACGAAATAGAGGCAATATTAAATATTTGTATGATATATATATATATATATATATATATATATATATATATATATATATATATATATATATATATATATATATATATATATATATATATATATATATATATATATATATATATATATATATATATATATATATATATATATATATATATATATATATATATATATATATATATATATATATATATATATATATATATATATATATATATATATATATATATATATATATATACTGCAACAAAAGTGGGTTGATTTTTTAACAAGTTTGTCTCATACAACAACAAAACTCATATCTAATATTGCAATTTATGGCCTTGCCATAATGGTAAAAATCTATTTGGCAGTGGGTAATATGGGCATAATACTTCCAAGAGGTTTTGCAATTCTTCTAAGTCCAGTCAGCTCTTCACCATTTAAGAGTTGATACAGAAATAACTTTCTAATGTTCTTAGTAGTACATACTATGTAATTTAGAAGATAACCATAATATACATTTAGTACCTACTGTTGTTTTTTATTACCTTTATGGATACTAAGACAATTACTTTACTGAAGCTTTTGTCATGAATTAATAGTTTCCATGATATATGGAATTTGGTTTAATCTTAATAATACAGCCACATTAGATACAAGCATGAAACTCACATATCATGTAGAGGTGTCAGTGACCTTGCCATAAACATAGAGAAATTGTGTGGATACATGTAATAGGTCTGTAATAGCACTCGGGAGTGTTGCAGAAATTTGGGATTTTCCTTGTCCAACAGTGTAATTTTGTAGGTGTTTAGTTAGGTTAGGTTACGTTTTTTTTTAACATAACATAACATAACATAAATAATAGGATAACAAAGGGCCACCAGGGCCCATCTAGGTTATCCTGTATCAGTCGCACAGCGACCTCGTCATCAGTACTTAAAGATACACTTACAAGTACACAATACATTATATACTAATTCTTAAATATTTGGCCCATTAACAGGGCTAAGTCCTGCAGCGAATTCCTCTACAATCTGTGATCCCCATACATGGGGATCATGTCTTGTTTAACTATAGTAAATTTCTTATAAAACTATCATGCAGCACTATACATAATTATAAATCTAATAAATTTAAGTGCTTATCTAATCTGTTTTAAACATTGTCAAACTAGTGCTATTTACAACCTCTCTGGCAATGCATTCCAGAAGTCTACCACCCTATGACTAAAGAAATATTTTCTTATATCTAACCTGCAGCCTTGCTTTCTAATCTTCCTGCCATGATTTCTAGTCCTACTTCCTCCTCTAAGGTAAAGAAAGATCTCACATCTATGTAGTTTGTATCTGAGAACATTTTAAATAACTCTATCATATCCCTCTTATACATCTCCTCTCAAATGAAAACATGTTTAATTCCTTTAATCTATCTCTATACTCCAGGCGCTTTAATGCTGGTATCATTCTAGTTGCTCTTCTCTGAACTGCTTCTAACATGTTGATATCCTGCCTATAGTGGGGTGACCAGGCCTGTATGCAATACTCTAAATGGGGCCTAACATAGGAATTATATAAGCTACGCACCACTTCCTTACTTTTATAACTAACATTTTTATTTATAAAACCCAGGATCCTATTTGCCCTATTACTTGCTTCTAAACATTGCTTTGAAAATTTCATAGTCCTAAATCCTTTCCTCCTCTACTGCCTCTAGCCAACATCCCTCCATCTCATAGCTAAAATTTGTGTTGTCTTTACCTAAATGCATAACCTGACACTTTTTAGAATTAAACTCCATCTGCCACCTGTCTGCCCATGCTATCAGCCTGTCCAGGTCTCGTTGTATTCTGTAATTGTCCTTTTCACCCTGTACTGCACATGCTATCTTAGTATCATCTGCAAACTTTGATACTTTGCTACTAATTCCTATATCTAAATCGTTAATGTACACCAAGAAAAGAAGAGGTCCTAGCACTGATCCTTGGGGTACCCCACTAACCACTTCCTTCCACTCAGACATTGCCCCATTTAATACTACTCTCTGTTTCCTATCAGAAAGCCATTCACTAATCCAATCAACTAACCTACCCCCTATCCCATGTAGTCTCAATTTGTACACTAGCCTCCTATGCAGTACCTTATCAAACGCCTTGCTAAAATCTAGATATATAACATCTATGCTATTTCCATCATATAACTCCTTGGTAATATATTCTAAGATATCGAGCAAATTTGTAAGACAGGACCTCCCTGATCTAAAGCCATGTTGGGTATCTCTAATTAATCTACAGTAAAACCTCGGTTGACTCTCGAAGGATAACAACGACAAAAATTTGTCAATATATTGACTCAGGGGATGAACGATATTTCAGGGGACGAACGCAGTTAAATGGCTCGCCGGCAGGCGGCAACTGCTCACCCACGCTGATGCTGTCCTTCACTCTCAGTTGCAGTTGAGCGCTCACTACAAACTGATGTGCGGCAGTTTGTTCGTCACTGCTAACTGTTCACAGTGTTTTTTTTCCTGTTTAAAGTGCTTTTTTTTTCATTTTTTCTCTGTGTATTGACCTTCTAAGTGGTTCAAGATGCCACCCAAGAAAGTTTTAAAGAAAATTACCATCGATGAGAAGAAAGAAATTATTGAAAAGCATGAGCATGGTGTTCGAGTCTCTAATCTCTCCGCTCAGTACAAGATGGCTAAGTCGACTATCTCGATAATATTAAAGAATAAGGAAGCCATCAAAGCAGCCAATGTGTCTAAGGGGGTTACCTGTCTCTCTAAGCAACGAACACAAGTGATTGAGGAGGTGAAAAAGCTGTTTTTAGTATGGCTTAATGAAAAGCAGCTTGCTGGTAATAGTGTGAGTGAGGGCTTGATCTGCAAGAAGGCTAGGCACCTTCATGACGATCTCAGCAAGACCATACCAGGAACCAGCGAAGCTCAAGAGTTCAAGGCTAGCAAGGATTGGTTCGAGAAATTTAAGAGACGAACTGGCCTACATAATGTTGTTCGTCATGGGGAAGCTGCTAGTTCCGATTCTGCTGCAGCCGAGGCTTACAAGGCTACATTTGCTAGTTTCATTGAGAAGAAAGGATATGTGCCACATCAAGTTTTTAATTGTGATGAAACCAGACTCTTCTGGAAAAAAATGCCAAGAAGGACATTCATCACCCAGGAAGAGATAAAGCTACCAGGACATAAGCCCATGAAAGATCGCCTCACCCTTCTGCTGTGCTCCAATGCAAGTGGAGACTTCAAAGTGAAGCCGCTTCTTGTTTATCATTCTGAAAACCCTAGGATATTCAAGAAGAATCATGTGGTCAAGACTAGGCTACCAGTATTGTGGAAGTCGAACTCCAAGGCATGGGTGACCAGAATTATTTTTAAGGAGTGGCTATATGAGGTATTTGCCCCCAGCGTTAAGGCTTATCTACAGGAGAAGGGCCTCCCTGTGAGGTGCTTTCTTCTGATGGATAATACTCCTACCCACCCTCCAAGTTTGGTTGATAACATGGATGAGGATATGAACTTTATTCAAGTAAAGTTCCTACCACCCAATACCACCCCGCTTATACAGCCTATGGACCAGCAAGTGATTGCCAACTTCAAGAGGCTCTACACCAAGGCACTGTTCAGTAGGTGCTTTCAGGTGACCAACGACACTGACCTCACCCTTAGGGATTTTTGGAAGAACCATTTCAACATCTTCCACTGCATTAACCTCTTTGATAAAGCATGGAATGATGTCACTTATAGGACCCTTAAGGCATCTTGGAGGAAGTTGTGGCCTGAATGTGTCCCAGAGCGAGACTTTGATTTAGAAGAGACTAGCACCTGAGGTCGAAGAGATCGTGTCCATAGGGAAGACATTGGGCCTAAAGTGAACGAGGAGGACATTGAGGAGCTGCTTGCTGACCACAAGGAGGATTTAAACACCGATGAGCTGCATGAGCTGCAGAATGAACAGCAGAAGACCCTAGCTGAAGAGCATTCTTCACATTCAGAGGATGAGGAAAAGGAGGAGGTTGTTCCCAGTGAAGTGATCTGTGAGGTCTTGGCAAAGTGGAATGATGTGCAAGGTTTATTGAAAAGCACCATTCAAACAAAACAGTGGCCATAAGAACAGTGAATTTGATGAATGACAATGTCATGTCTCAATTCAGAAAAGTTTTGCAGAACAGAAAAAGGCAAACTGTTCTTGATCGTTTTTTAGTGAAGAGTGCTCAACAAGGAGAAGAGAAAGCAGAAGAACCAGCAGCCAAGAGGGCAAGAAGAGAGCTAACACCAGAGGTAAAGTTGCCTGCAGTCCTTAAGGAAGGCGACTCTCCCTCAAAGCAATAACCTCCTTCCTCCCCATCCTCCTCTCCTCCATTCCATCATGCCATCAACGTCCAGTCTCTCAGGTAAATAACCTTTTCTTTTTTATTCATTCTATTATCATTTTGATAGCATTTAGGTAAGTAAAACAATTTAAGCTTTTTATAATTATTTCGTTCATGTCATGCATACATTAAAGGTCTATTTTGAATGAGTTTTATGGACAAAAGTATGATTTTTGTCTAACATTAATGGTATTTCAATACATTTTTATGGAAAAAATTTATTCAGGGGACGAACAGGATTTAGGAACGAATTATGGTCGTGAGCTGAGGTCTTACTGTACTCTCATTTAAATGCTCTCAAATACTACCCTTAATGATTTTCTCTAGTATCTTACATACTATACTAGTTAAACTGATCAGTCTAATAATAATAATGTTTGGTGTAACATTAGCTAACTTCCAGTCCTGAGGTATCTCAGCAAACCTAAGTGATCTTTCAAAGATTAACTTAAGTGATTCAGAAATACTCTGGCATGTAGCTCATCAGGACCACTAGCTTTCCTATCGTCTAGTTCAAGAATAAATTTCCTAATAATTCCCGGTTTTATATCAATATTTTCTAAAGCTCTTAAACTACTCGTCACACTGTTTGTAACAGGATTTCCTATTCTTCCCCTAGTAAATACTGAAGGAAATTGTTCATTCAATAATTCTACTATGTCTTCATTTTGATCCACTACTACATCATCTTTTCTGAGTGGTCCAATCCTATCCTTATTTCTTTTATCACTGACCTTGTAATAGCTATATAAGTTTTTTGTATCTTTACTCCCAGCTCTAGCTAGTTTTATCTCTGCCTGCCTTTTACTTTTTTTTATAACCTTACTCACATCATCCCTGACCTGTCTGTACCTAATCAAATCTACATCTTCCCCCACTTTTCTGCAACTCTCTATATGCCCTCTTCTTCTCTCTGATCTGTCTACCTATCTCGTGAGTCCACCATAATGGCTTCCTGTTTCTCTGCCTTATATCTTTGTAAGGGAAACACTGTATCACTATACCCTTTTACTACAATCTTAAAAATATCCCACATCTCCTGTGCAGTTTTATTTCCAAAACTATCTTCCCAGTTTACCTCTCCTAATAACTGACGTAACCTACCATAGTTGCCTTTCTGAAAGTTTGGGACTCTAGTCTTATTCACTATATTATTAATGATAAATCTAATTATATGATGGTCACTGTTTGCTAAAGTCTCTCCTACCTCAACTTCCTTTAAACAATGCTCAATATTTGTTAGTACTATGTCTAAAACCTTCCTCCCCCTAATAGGTTTATCTACCATCTGCACTAAATAGTTATCCTGAAAACTTTCCATAAACTTATTTTCACTAGCATCTCCTACCATCCTCTCCCAGTTTACTGACTTAAGATTAAACTCCCTATGTCTAACTAGTACACCCCCTATTTATCTCATCTACCATAAGGTTGTCTACATCTGCTGACTGGTTAGGTGATCTATATAAAGCTCCTACTCTAATAACCTTACTTTTGTTTACTCTAACATCCAACCATAAGGACTCTACTCTGTTATCTACCTTAATACCATTAACCTAACTGGAAATGAAGGATTTTTTTACATAAATAACTACTCCTCCACCTATCCTAGCAATTCTCTCTTGTAAATACATAATGTATCCATCTACTTCATATTCTTTCCTATTTTCCCTAAACTTTTCCTCATTTACCCATGCCTCTGTGACACATACAACATCTAAGTCCTCCTCAACTATATAACTAGATAACTCGTCCTTCTTGTTCCTAAGACTCCTGGCATTTACATAAAAACATTTAAGTCCTGCTACCTTCCTAGATGCTGTCTCCTTATTTGGAATCCTAATCTTATTCTCTCCTATTTGCACCTGGAAATCTTTCCTAATCTTTTCACTATCTCTGTTTATCCTATCTAATTTATGTCTAACATCTTTCTTCTGGAATGCATTTGCTACCTCACCCCTACACTCCATCCCAACTGCCCCCTCCAGACATCCACTCAGCACATCCACACCCTTCCTACTCAGATGCACACCATCCCTAGCATACAAATCCCTTCGCCCATAAAACCTATCCCATACATCCACAAAGCTGACACCCACATCCTTAAACATCCCTTTTACCTGATCATTCACACCAATGGCCCTAGACATCCATTCCCTGCTAACATACACACGAGGCAAGATTCCTGACACTACACACCTCCTACCACTCTCCCTTATCTTGCCTAACATTTCCCGAAATCTTGCCACTAACTCCTCCGACCCACCTGCTCTGACATCATTCCCACCTACGTGCAAAACTACTACACCCTCTACATCCCCCCAACTCTCCTCTGCACCTCCTCACTCACTGCCTTCACACCTGCACTAGGCATACACACGTTCGTCCTCCTATCCCTGTCTTTCCCACAGAAAGTGCTATCTAAGTACCTAACCTGAGAGTCACCCACCACACACACCTGAGGTGTGCTAGGCACAACCCTCCTCCTCCTCTTCTCTACCCCCTTCTCTCTCCTTTCACTCACCACAACCACCTCATTCACTCCACTCTCACTCTCCCTCTCCCCCTCCAACAAACCGAACCTATTTTCACACTCAACAAGTTTAGTCCTATCTTCCCTAACTGCCTCCGCTTTCCTTCCCCTCGCAACCTGCCATCTCTGCCCATCATGACTACTATCTTTCCCAGTCTGGCTCGCCTGCTCCCTCTTCCCCACTCTGCTCTTCCCGACAGAGGGCCAAGACACCCTGTCGCCCTCAGAAGGTCCAACCTTCGGCCTAACACTGATCTGCCTAATTTTTTCCACTGCCTCCCCAAGCCTCTTAACCTCCTCCTTCAACTCGAAGATGAGAACTTGTTCGCACTTTTCCCCTCACTTAGCTTTCTCATTTCCTCTCAATTCTCGGTGCTCAAGAGAAAGAACTAAATTCTCGCTCTTGAGCCTACACCATACACTCAGAAAAGTCAACGACCTTCCTGTCATGCCCACACATCTCACACACAACAAACTCGCTCAATTCCACCTCAACACACTCTTTCACGCACTCAATCACACTCTGATATACCTCAGTAGCTACCACCATACTAATTTACAATCTGTTAACTCACAAGAACACTATACGTAGCTAACAAACAAATAAAAATACTTGGTGACGGGTGGGGAACCGGTGGTGGGGGGCCTAAGTGAGGTCAACTAATCCTCTTTCAAGATCAACTTGACGGTTACAAGCCTAGTCTCCTCGCTCTACCCAAATACTTTTAACTCACAAACACTGATTCTAACCACTATTTCACTCTAATCTAACACTTGCAGTACACACTTTCACTTCACTAACACTCAAAAGCACCACACACAGACACCAAGCACAAACACCACTCGCTAACTATAAAAACAACAGCCAAAAACGGAGTGCACACACAACACGTCCACTCGCCACCGCAGCTACGTGGTGGGTTAAGTTAATGTCCTCGTGGGAAGTCTTGGGTGTCACAACCTAGGCTGGATTATTTTAAATTTGGAATAATAAGGCGTAGGTGGTGGGAATGTGGATGTATTATAAATAATTAAATAATTACTGTTATTTATCACCATCAATACTAGATGAGTAATTTATGAGGGAAAGTGTGTAAAAGAAAAGTGTATTAAAAAGATGTCTAGTTTCCAGTTGTACACTCCTTTTTTGTTTGCTTTCTCCAGTAATACCAGGATGCTAAGATGCACACTACAGTATGGCATGGATTGAGATACATAGATGTCCTAACAGATAAGTGGCTTCAATCCAATTGTTGATAAAATTATTTTTCTCACATCCAGCCAGGCTCTGGATTAGATGGAGAGCTAGCCTACAGGTTCTCTTACCCAGTGGGCTTCTCAACCCGACACATCAGGTAGAAGATAGCAATGGGAAGCTGCACTCTTAACATAACATAACATAACATAACATAAATAATAGGATAACAAAGGGCCACCAGGGCCCATCTAGGTTATCCTGTATCTGTCGCACAGCGACCTCGTCATCAGTACTTAAAGATACACTTACAAGTACACAATACATTATATACTAATTCTAAATATTTGGCCCATTAACAGGGGTAAGTCCTGCAGCGAAATCCTCTACAATTTGTGGTCCCCATACATGGGGATCATGTCTTATTTAACTAAAGTAAATTTCTTATAAAACTATCATGCAGTGCTATACATAATTATAAATCTAATAAATTTAAGTGCTTATCTAATCTGTTTTTAAACATTGTCAAACTAGTGCTATTTACAACCGTCTCTGGCAATGCATTCCAGAAGTCTACCACTCTATGACTAAAGAAATATTTTCTTATATCTAACCTGCAGCCTTGCTTTCTAATCTTCCTGCCATGATTTCTAGTCCTATTTCCTCCTCTAAGGTAAAGAAAGATCTCACATCTATGTAGTTTGTATCTGAGAACATTTTAAATAACTCTATCATATCCCTCTTATACATCTCCTCTCAAATGAAAACATGTTTAATTCCTTTAATCTATCTCTATACTCCAGGCACTTTAATGCTGGTATCATCCTAGTTGCTCTTCTCTGAACTGCTTCTAACATGTTGATATCCTGCCTATAGTGGGGTGACCAGGCCTGTATGCAATACTCTAAATGGGGCCTAACATAGGAATTATATAAGCTACGCACCACTTCCTTACTTTTATAACTAACATTTCTATTTATAAAACCCAGGATCCTATTTGCCCTATTTCTTGCTTCTAAACATTGCTTTGAAAATTTCATAGTCCTGTCTATCACTACTCCTAAATCCTTTCCTTCCTCTACTGCCTCTAGCCAACATCCCTCCATCTCATAGCTAAAGTTTGTGTTGTCTTTACCTAAATGCATAACCTGACACTTTTAGAATTAAACTCCATCTGCCACCTGTCTGCCCATGCTATCAGCCTGTCCAGGTCTCGTTGTATTCTGTAATTGTCCTTTTCACCCTGTACTGCACATGCTATCTTAGTATCATCTGCAAACTTTGATACTTTGCTACTAATTCCTATATCTAAATCGTTAATGTACACCAAGAAAAGAAGAGGTCCTAGCACTGATCCTTGGGGTACCCCACTAACCACTTCCTTCCACTCAGACATTGCCCCATTTAATACTACTCTCTGTTTCCTATCAGAAAGCCATTCACTAATCCAATCAACTAACCTACCCCTATCCCATGTAGTCTCAATTTGTACACTAGCCTCCTATGCGGTACCTTATCAAACGCCTTGCTAAAATCTAGATATATAACATCTATGCTATTTCCATCATCTAACTCCTTGGTAATATATTCTAAGATATCGAGCAAATTTGTAAGACAGGACCTCCTGATCTAAAGCCATGTTGGGTATCTCTAATTAATCTATTCTCATTTAAATGCTCCCAAATACTACCCTTAATGATTTTCTCTAGTATCTTACATACTATACTAGTTAAACTGATCGGTCTATAATTATTCGCATCATCCTTCCTACCTTTTTAAATATTGGAGTAACATTAGCTAACTTCCAGTCCTGAGGTATCTCAGCAAACCTAAGTGATCTTTCAAAGATTAACTTAAGTGCTTCAGAAATACTGTCTACACCCTCCCTAAGTACTCTGGCATGTAGCTCATCAGGACCACTAGCTTTCCTATCGTCTAGTTCAAGAATAAATTTCCTAATAATTCCCGGTTTTATATCAATATTTTCTAAAGCTCTTAAACTACTCGTCGCACTGTTTGTAACAGGATTTCCTATTCTTTCCTAGTAAATACTGAAGAAAATTGTTCATTCAATAATTCTACTATGTCTTCATTTTGATCCACTACTACACCATCTTTTCTGAGTGGTCCAATCCTATCCTTATTTCTTTTATCACTGACCTTGTAATAACTATATAATTTTTGGGATCTTTACTCCCAGCTCTAGCTAGTTTTATCTCTGCCTGCCTTTTACTTTTTTTATAACCTTACTCAAATCATCCCTGACCTGTCTGTACCTAATCAAATCTACATCTTCCCACTTTTCTGCAACTCTCTGTATGCCCTCTTCTTCTCTCTGATCTGGCTACCTATCTCATGAGTCCACCATAATGGCTTCCTGTTTCTCTGCCTTATATCTTTGTAAGGGATACACTGCATCACTATACCCTTTACTACAACCTTAAAAATATCCCACATCTCCTGTGCAGTTTTATTTCCAAAACTATCTTCCCAGTTTACCTCTCCTAATAACTGACGTAACCTACCATAATTGCCTTTCTGATAGTTTGGGACTCTAGTCTTATTCACTATATTATCCCTACTGGAATTAATGATAAATCTAATTATATGATGGTCACTGTTTGCTAAAGTCTCTCCTACCTCAACTTCCTTTAAACAATGCTCAATATTTGTTAGTACTATGTCTAAAACCTTCCTCCCCCTAGTAGGTTTATCTACCATCTGCACTAAATAGTTATCCTGAAAACTTTCCATAAACTTATTTTCACTAGCATCTCCTACCATCCTCTCCCAGTTTACTGACTTAAGATTAAAATCCCTAAGATAATTGTCTGACTAGTACACCCCTATTTATCTCATCTACCATAAGGTTGTCTACATCTGCTGACTGGTTAGGTGGCCTATAAAAGCTCCTACTCTAATAACCTTACTTTTGTTTACTCTAACATCCAGCCATAAGGACTCTACTCTGTTATCTACCTTAATACCATTAACCTGACTGGAAATGAAGGATTTTTTTACATAAATAACTACTCCTCTGCCTATCCTACCAATTCTCTGGTGTAAATACATAATGTATCCATCTACTTCATATTCTTTCCTATTTTCCCTAAACTTTTCCTCATTTACCCATGCCTCTGTGACACATACAACATCTAAGTCCTCCTCAACTATATAACTAGATAACTCGTCCTTCTTGTTCCTAAGACTCCTGGCATTTACATAAAAACATTTAAGTCCTGCTACCTTCCTAGATGCTGTCTCCTTATTTGGAATCCTAATCTTATTCTCTCCTATTTGCACCTGGAAATCTTTCCTAATCTTTTCACTATCTCTGTTTATCCTATCTAATTTATGTCTAGCATCTTTCTTCTGGAATGCATTTGCTACCTCACCCCCCTACACTCCATCCCAACTCCCCCCTCCAGACATCCACTCAGCACATCCACACCCTTCCTACTCAGATGCACACCATCCCTAGCATACAAATCCCTTCGCCCATAGAACCTATCCCATACATCCACAAAGCTGACACCCACATCCTTACACATCCATTTTACCCGATCATTCACACCAATGGCTCTAGACATTTTCATGGGTAATAAAAGCTAACAAGAACTGGCTGGAGAGTGCATCATAAATAGCTATATATAACTGTCTGGCAGAACCAAACAAACTAACTGTTACTCAAGCATAATGAAAGAGCAAGTCTCTAAGATGAAAGGCAAGGCCATGTTCACATGTTTCAATATTTTCACACTGAACAAGTGCAGCAGGAAATGCATTCTACAAGTCAACACACCTCAAACTACAGAATCTTTTCTAAATCGAGATTCTCACCTGGTTGGCTATCCCTTATCGCTGTGGTTAGCTAGACATATAGCAACATATAAAAGAAAAAATAAAAGGAATAGTCCAGTTCTGCGGGTACGCCAGTCTTTGAGAGAAGAAATTACTGGAGCAGATGTATTTCAGGAAAAAAAAAACTGTCTTATGTACCCTTGGTAGATCAGTTGTTAGTCACTATAATATTGTTTAAAAGTAATATTAACAAATAAAAATAATTACATGGGTTAACGGCAAAGGGTGTGTGGAAGATCACTCAGTGAAGCGATACAGGGCAGGAATCTCTAGAAATTTATAAGTGACCAGAGCGCGCTTGCAGTAAGCTGTTTACTCAAACAATGTCATAGGGATAGGTCTCTCGCCTCACTGAGAAGGAAACAGCAGTGGGTGTGGGTTTACCTCACTGCTGTGCCCCGCGTGAAGTGCCTCGTCCTGCTGCTGCGTGGCCGTGCAGTGCCCGCCTGCCGCCTCACCTCAGGATGTAAACAACAGCTGATGCTGACGCTGCTGCTGGCCTCGCCTCGCCTCGCCTCGCGCTTTCCTCGCGTCTCTGCAATAGAGCCTGGCTACGCTTTATTTAAACACGCCTCGAAATCTGTCACTATAATTATAGCGACACTCCCACCTACTGTGATGCTAAACATTATTAAATTACTATATAAATCGTGAAATATTCCTTGATTAATTGTCATCAATAGCAGCAGCTCTTTCTCTTGACCGAATTTTTTTTTTTTTTTCTCATTTGCCTTCATTAACTTTTGGTGGATGTATTCTCTACATTCTATAACCTGATATTACCTCACACATGCTATTTTTGTCATAAGCCGCTACTAATTATATGGTTGCATACAAGCCTCAGTATTCCCACACATCGCTTCACTATCCATTACCTTGTTGATAGTGATAAAAAAAAAAAAAAGACGGCTTAGTCTATAAGGGACTTTTCAATTACATACTGCCCATAATCATATTGTCTTCATCTACCACAAAGGCCCACAATCCATCCACTTTATTCTCTTTTTCTTCAGTTTTCTTTATACATACACACATATGCAGATACATACATATGCACTTTACATACAAAGACCACACATGTGTGTTCTCCCTTTAAATAACCAGACAAATTTGTAACATACTGATCTTTTTTTTTTTTTTTTAATCATACGTATTGTTACATAAAGGGTGTTTTAGTTATCCCTTCCCTCTTTGGTGATAGAACCTATAAGTAAGAGAATGGAGATGTGGAAGGATATTTCTCTCCCTCGCAAACAGAATTATTAATTTATGTTTATGCCAGCTAGTTCTTTTGACTCATTGTGTTGTGCAAATGTATTACCAATAAATACATTTCTGGCTGGGTGCCGTAGGTATAACTAATGTTCAGGAGAGTGAGGATGTGTAGGTTGGCACTGTTACATGTTAGGATGAGTTATGGGTGTTTAGTCTTACCAATCTTGTACCGAATTGTGTTTGCAATTAATAGACTTGTAGAAGGCTTGGTTTTCCCTTATCCACACTGCCTCTAGGGTAGCAATAAGGGACTAGCTACCGCTCAGGACTCGAGTTAAGCAAATGACCAAAACAGGGAGGATAACCAAAATAGCCTCTGGTCTTGTCACCCGAGTTAGAAAGACACGAGCAGCTAAGGGGAGCTTTATACTGCTGGAGTTTGATACTCTAGTCCGCGCTGACTACTAGCTTGGGGAGTCGCCAGAGACGAGACTGCACACTGCCTGTTCCACCCCCGCCGTGAGAATACAGTAAAGCGAGGGGGCACGGCACGCCATCAAGGAGTTACGACGGGAGCGCTTCCTCGCTGGCAGTCTACAGGAGAACCCGGGATAAAATGCTGTGTCGAGCCTCTTTGTGGCTCACACAGATGGAGTGTTGTCTGTGCTCTCCCCGGTCTCCCCTGCCTTGTCATGTGTGTGGGGGACAGCAGTGAAGAGGGGTGGTGGTGTAATATTATGAATAGGTCTACAGTAACATGATGCAAATTTTTTTCCTCTTTTATATACAGTGGAGACTCAATACTCATACTTAATTAATTCCAAATGGCTGTTCGAGTATTAAAAAAGTTTGATTTTTGATACCTATAAATCAGAGGTTATTCGTTCTAATCTTAGCATCTCTCAAATTATATATATATATATATATATATATATATATATATATATATATATATATATATATATATATATATATATATATATATATATATATATATATATATATATATATATATATATATATATATATATATATATATATATATATATATATATATATATATATATATATATATATATATATATATATATATATATATATATATATATATATATATATATATATATATATATATATATGTATATATATATATATATATATATATATATATATATATATATATATATATATATATATATATATATATATATATATATATATATATATATATATATATATATATATATATATATATATATATATATATATATATATATATATATATATATATATATATATATATATATATATATATATATATATATATATATATATATATATATATATATATATATATATATATATATATATATATATATATATATATATATATATATATATATATATATATATATATATATATATTATATATATATATATATATATATATATATATATATATATATATATATATATATATATATATAATATATATATATATATATATATATATATATATATATATATATATATATATATATATATATATATATATATATATATATATATATATATATATATATATATACAATTTTATTTGTATACCTATACCGTAAGTGAAGGCTGGTGATGGATAACTTAGAAGGAGGAAAAGGGTGGTGAGGAGGA